>NW_026863396.1:0-109902 GCF_026571515.1 Ruditapes philippinarum | reverse complement strand
GTGTCTAGTCTGATCCTGGAATGATCCTTTTTCAATAGCACAGTTAAATCCAAGTTAAATCCAAGAACACTTTAGAATAAATTCCCACAATAAATCACAAGAATAATTAATAATCCAAGCTCCAATAAATCACTTAATTTCCAAGTTGAATAATACTCCAAATATATTGATGACTTAAAAGATCACTGATGACTATAAAGGTAAACTGATGACTTAAAGATAAGATTAATGAAAAATGTCTCCTTATATATATTAACTAAGAAGTTTCCAGAAAGGTCTATTATGTTCTCAAGTAATCATAATCTAGCAACTTCAACAATAAAGATCATTCCAGAAGTTTCTATCTAAATATAATGCATGAGTTTTCTACAACAGTTAAGAACCTTCTAGTACATACATGTAGTTTATGTTCTAAAAATAGAACAATGATAATATTGGAAATACCAACTGGTCAGATATAAATTATATACATGTAATATGTTGCATACATAACACTATGACTCTCATAAAATTTAGTTCTTTGCACTCTAGCGTTTTTTTCGAGTATAAATATCTTTTTGTTGAAAAGTCAAAAAGTAAAAATCTGTTTTCAACGGAAGCTATTGTAATGTGAATAATTTTGTGTCCAACTGGAGCATGCAAACGATTAAAG
This sequence comes from Ruditapes philippinarum, assembly GCF_026571515.1. Classification (NCBI taxonomy): domain Eukaryota; kingdom Metazoa; phylum Mollusca; class Bivalvia; order Venerida; family Veneridae; genus Ruditapes; species Ruditapes philippinarum. The sequence goes on along the minus strand of NW_026863396.1, from coordinate 109,250 downwards.
AATGCTTAAACAATTTTAACCAGTGAAACGTTACAAATAGAGTTGGGTAACAGTATTTCCCTCGGGATGATATTTTTACTGTTACCAACAAACCCATTTGTTATTTATATAATATCAATGTACCGAATGAAAAGAAATATACTGGTCACTTTGTATGTGAATGTCACATGTATGCACAGAACGTGTGTATCATTGAACAACTTTCAAGTTATTAATTAAGTTATTATGGTGGTGGCACCCTACACCAGATAATTTAAACGAATGAGTACAAGAAATCCGTTTCATTAAGTCATATAATACCATTACTGTTTGTCGCCCAGTGCTTTCGTTTCTTGCTTCGAGCATCTAAAATTAAAAGCAAACGAGTAAGGAACAAATTATGACGGCCATCGTTTATTGTTCTGTGAAATTATATCTATTTGAAGCAAAGTCGTTAGGAAATATTTAATTTGTTGTTTGTTACTCGTCCATCGATATGTTGTGACAATTTGATTCTGAAACGGACAGGTAGACTACATAGTGTCCCAAAACGTGAGGCCGAACGAAAAGGTAAAACTATTTTTCAGACAATAAGATTCTTCCCCCAAACTGAAAAAACCTTCTAAAATTTTTTTATATAATTTATATTTTTTTTAAAATAAAAGGACTTCGAGCAGCCTTCCCAAAAAGAAAGTCACTTTTTAGAGAGACGGGAAAATAAACCCAAATGCCTTTTGGATTTTTCCTTCAAAGCAGTAGTTTTTTTTTATGACCCGTATGTATGCAGTTTGGGATTATTTTACTGGTAAACAGGGTTTTTGTTTTAAATATTGATTTTTGGGCCCTCCCAGGTTCTTGTCAACTTTTTTTTTGACAAAATATGTCGCTACGTCCCAATAAAAAGTTTTTCAGGGCGACTTTTTCTAAACCCCTACTATTAATAGAGGATACTATTGCGCGTTTTAATTTTGTACACCACAATTTTCACATAAGAAAATTTTGGTATTGGGGGGCAAAAAGCTTTCGTAGGAATAAAAATTAAATTTTTTTCAAGCACGTTTTTATTTAAAAAAACAAACCCTTTCATGTGCTCTAATTTTTTTAAATTTTAGTTTTGATTTTTTCGAAATCAAGCAAATCAAAAGTTTTTTTAATTTCATTGGGCCAAAGAAAAATGAAGAAAAAAAACCCAACCCTTCTATTTTCTTCATTTTCAAAATACCCCAATACTAAGGCCAAGTACAGAAAAAGATATTTCCCTTTAATGTGGGCAAAATTAAAATTTTTAGGAAGACAGATACCTGTGGATAAAGAAAAAACGACGGTCTTAAAGCCAAAACAAAAGCTAATCTCTGAACATTTTGCGCTTTGCGCTAAAGATATCTTACATGAATATATAATCTCTCGGTGATGTTATTTCTTAAAATTCAAATACTTTTGTTAATAAATAACCCGATGTTCAAAGTCCCAAGTTATCTTGTAATATCAAGTTAAAATAACTTTAAGGGTTTAAATATCAACTGACCAAACAATGGTGGAATTTAGACCAATCTACATTATTTGATTTCCTAAGTAGAGCACTTTTTACATCACTTAACACATAACGAAAAATTTATTTAGTCACCCATAAACATGTATTTTTAGGAAGGTCTTAGCTATATCAACCACTTATTTCCTATATTTTCGGGAAATCTTTACCTATATTTAGAAACATTTGTTTCCAATAATTCTGATGTTGTTCCTGGTCATAACGGCGCTTATTTGATTTAACACGAAAATGGCGGAATATGCACGACTCATTTCCGAGGCCAATGATTCAAACCGACGGATAGTAACATTTTTTTCAATATTTCTTTTTCAATTACTTTCATTATCTTATATTATGCAATGTTAGCTGCGAGGATATTGTGAAAGGCTCAACATCTGTCGTATTTGATGTATTTTAAATAAATATAATTTTTAATGCGTACGCAGAATTGTCTGTTATATGCCCTTTACTTTAAGCCAGCATAGCGGAGGTATTGGTATTAATGTCGTCTTGTTGAGACAGGAGGCTTAAAGTTGGAGAAAAACTTCTGGCTAAGGATTAGATTTATAAAGCAGGCATAAAATGTGAAAGGGAAACCTTTGCATTCAGCAAGAACACAGACGATTCTCTTTCTGTATATTGCCTTGTTAGAATGAATATTAAGCCAAAGTAAAGACAAAATTAAGGCACAGTGGATTTATCAGGCGGACATACGGACTGTTTAAAGAAAAGCTTCTTTTTTCATTTGAAATGACAAAAAATGTTGAAAATTTGAAACATAGTTTATTCGCTGGTCTACTTTCAGAGGTTGTATTATCTTGCTTTGAATAGTTTGATATACAACAATATAATTGTTTAATTGTACCAACTTACTTGTTCCGTAATTTCCTTCTTTTTTTCACTGTGCTCTTTTCCTTTATCATGTGCCCCTTTCGTTGGACTAATCTTCTTCTTAGACCGTTGCGTGATCACTGTCTTGTCACACTCTTCATCTTGAAACCTAGAACTGTTTTCCTTAGCTTCTAAACTCAATTTTGAAATCCCAACATCACCACTCTTAATCGTTTGCATCCTATTGCCCTGTCCATATAGGTCTTCTGTGTATGTATCTATTTCATGACATTTAGTATGCATTGACAATAAAATTATCAATCTAGGATATTACGTATTATATAATACGGAAGTCCATTTCATTATTTTTTTCATTATATTGACTGCCACTATGTTAAATGAAACATTTTAAAACCAAATAAAACCATTTATTAATCCAAATATTTTGTTTGTTTCAGATGAATTAACTGTCAAATTTGTGAACGACATGTTCAGATCGATAAATGCGATAAATTGACCTGTGACCAAATTTTGAAAAAATAAAATATAAAATATTGCCACTTCATAATAACATTGTACCAATCGCCGCAGCCAAGCTAACCTTTTCTTATATTATAAATTCAAAGAAGAAGATTATTGTTTTTAAGAATCCCCCCCCTAAAAAATAAAGAAAATCTTGGAAGCAATGCCATTTATTTATTGACCACTTACAATCGGTACTGTTATAAACCTATCGCTTTTGTCATCAGTATTTTTATGTCTTAGTATAAATAAATACAGTCCACTTTATTGAATAAAAACAATGACTTTTAAAGAAAAATTAAAACATGACCAGGGACTGTTTCAGATCATAATACATTTTCTTATTAATGTTGTTTATCGAAATATAAATAAAACAGTAAACATGATAAAATTATCACAATTGATCTTGACGGCAAAATTTTAAGATATTTTTATTTCAATTATTCAACAAATTTCCTATAACATAAGAATTTATTTGTCTAAGAGTGATTCAAATACGTAAATTGATAACAAAATGCAAATCCGAAATAGTGAACATGTCGGTTTTATATTTTTGGTCTTTCTTTCCAATTTGACATATAAATCAAAACTTTAAATAGATGATAAAATTTAAAGCAAACTTCAATAGTTTTTTAAATTATTTTACGTGCAAGAACGAATCATTAATTTTGTGAATATAAAATAATATCACGACAATGTAAAAAGATGTCAATTTGTTTTATATTCAAGATCATGGTCATTTAAAATGTCAAGGTCATAACTGAATTGATCCACATATTGGTTTAATCATTTTTTCTTTTGAAGAAGAAACATTATTAGTTAAATCCATACATACGAAACAACGTTTCATTTGTTAAAACCAATAAAAAGAAAAGAAAACAACAAGCAATATTCATATTTCAACTATCAAGTTTATGGTCATCTATGAGTTTAGTCACGATCAAATTGATCTTCTTGGAGGACTTATCCAAGGAAGAAGACAACTCAGTCATAAACAGCAAGCCAGGTGTTAGCAAATAAAATAAAATTCAAAATTTAACCCTAATGTCAATATTATTTATGAATCAAGGTCAAGTCCATTCTGATTTAATTAAAGTTCTTGTCCAAAAGAATGCTCTGTGAAGATAAGAAGACAATCGATAAAGAAGTAAAACATAAGGCAAGTGTTAACGGCAACGACGAGAACGACACCATGAATATAGTAAAAACGCGAATTTTACTTTTAAAAACTAGAGCTAGAATTGAATAAACTAAAACTTACCATCTGTTTCGCGATTCTCATTTGTCGAGCAACTTGCTTGAATCGATAAATGCGGGGCATGAAATTCTGATCGGAGTTCTGATTTCAGTAATTGTAGACAGGTATTAAGCTCATTGTTGCAGTCTCGCTCAAAGGATGCGTTGTTTTCAGATCTTTCATTTTGAGCTGTTAACGATAATGTAGCCTTCCTGTCTTTATTGAGTGGTTGCACGTTATCATTTTGCTTTGCAACGTCGATGTCGAGTTCCGATAAAAATCTATCGACGAATGAGACTAAAAATTTAACAAGAAATGTAGATCTTTTAAATCAATAAATCAAAACAATAAAAAAATGTGTTAATTTGTATTTGCATTAAAATTGTCTTATCAAGTTCCCTTTCTGGTGTTGGTTCGATCCCCGGGAGATGCTTTGGTAGTTTAGCGCGAAGGAAGGTAGTCTAGTACTGGTGTAACTCTCCAGGAACGATAGTTAGGAAACTACCCGCCAATATGACTGAAATACTGTTGGGAAAAGGCGTAAAATGAACCAAACAAACAAACAAAAACAAGACATATTTTATTAAATAAGATAATAGCCCTTGAATGTTGAAGGTTGAAAGCATTACGCTTTACTATTGCACAATCTCACAAAATTGCGGATAAATGCAAACAAAGATCAAATACAATAATCGATAATTGATTATGGTTTTCTGTATCAACGCATTTTAATTCTTCTAACAACCTAAATGGCATGGTTCCACGGCAGAGTCATGATGGTTTTACCGAAATAAATGTATCAGATATTTTCAACTAAGTACATTTGAAACGTTGCAAAATACAAATGTACTGTCAAAATAAAAAAAATAAAACAATACGAAGCGTCAAATTTCTATTGTCAAATGAGAACATAGTTTCTTACTTGATTTATCCAAAACATTCCAAAATTCGTCTTTATAAATAATGGTTTGAATGTATGACTTTCCTCCTTTGACACATTCGGCTAATGCTTCATTTAAATCTGTTAGATGGTTATCTATTTTTCCACTAGTATGTTCCCTAAACAAGGCGGCAAGCGAATTAAAATTACTACATCTTATATGTAGTTGTATGCATTCATGTTTAGCGCTGATGATTCTCCATCCTTTAGAAAGAAATAGCTTAAATGTTTTATTGACTGCCTTTCTTAGTCTAGCATATGAATTGGTTTGTATGCTGGATTTGAGATCGTTGTTCTGATTTATGACCTCTTCAAACAACTTTTGTAAAATATCAGACATCTTTTCTTCTTCTTCATCACTGACATTATTTAAATCAAGAAAAATGTCAACTCCTGTAGTTAGAAATATAGTATTAAAGCGTTAATTGAACAAACATCCAATAAGTTTGAATATAAATGTATAGATATTGATGGAATACATGTAAACTTAAATGTGTTAATTGTGTTGCCCATTCAGCAGTAATATCGTTCTAGTATTAGGTTTGTCAAAAGTAAGTGTTTTACTTTGATAGATTGACTGTTATCATACATTGTTTTCATTTTCAGAAAAATCAAAGTAAATGCATTTAGAAAATAACAGGAAAAAAGAGTAAGAGGTTTATATATAAACATTTGCCTCTACAGAAATAATGATTTATAGTGTATTTATTTTCTCTACAGCTGATGCGCATAAATCTAGAACTTGTGTTTCTGAATGTTATCACAAAGAATAAGAGTAGTGAAAAACAATGAGCATTTACAAGGAACAAGAACATTGTTCGTAGCTGAATCGATTCCTGAGCTCGCCCTTTGATCGAGCTTCTTATTCATGATTTCACACTTGTCGTCAAGTTTCTCAAACCTTTCTAAAAGTATTTCTTCAACTGTAAAAAATAGATTAAGTTATGTTGACACAAATGTAAGCATGTTTTATCGGATACTGATTGTTTTTGTATTTAATTTTAGTGTCACTGTATGCTCATATTTTTTAAAGCAAATTATCTGTATTCATCAACATAAACAACACCAGAGAAGGTTGAAACCGGTAAAGAAGGTTTGGAAACAAGTGTACAATATGTAATATTTGATGTATAAACGTTACGTACCATGGTCTAACTTTTCATCGATGACCATATCCATCAAATAAAACTTACGCATTTCTTCAAGCGTGTCATTAAGCGAAAGAGATCCACTTTCTAATTCATTGATGATTGTAGCTACCTCTAACTTCAAATCGTTGTCATCGAGTTTCTCCAAAATTCTACCAATGATCACTTGGACCATTTTAAACTTGTTTTCAAACTCCAGATTTGTGATTTCCGCTTCGTTCATGTGACAGAGTTTATTCCGTATTGTTCGCAATTGTTTTATATCCAACAGATCTAATTCATCCAAACCACAGTATGAGATAAGAACTTGGCAGTAAAGTGATAAATCCCAGTTAGAAAGCACTGTATCACCGATGTCTGGAAAGAGGACTTTATACTTCTTCTTCGAAAGCTTTGACTTAATTATACTTTGCTTTTTACTGTTCAAAAATGATGCAAGTGTCCATTCGTTTGGTTTGGTGTCCCTTGGTTTAAGATCTTCCACAAGCTTTAATAGAAGATGATGGCATGCTTTTGTCCCGCCTTTAATAAGCATCAGGCACAGTCTGCAATGTTTTTCAGTGCCGGTCGTTGACATATTGATATAGTCTGAATTCTAAACAAAACAAAAATAAGTGTACAGTTATGTTAAGTAAGCCATTTTTTGAACCAAAACTGTAATGTATGTTGAATTATCATTTAAAACAAAACAAAATAACTTAACGTTTTAAAAAATGTAAAACAGATGAAAGAACAAACAAGTGTTCTCGTTAACTTATGATAATATGTTTGACTCATTTTAAATACTTCACAATATTTGTTTTCTTTTTTATATCTATAGAATCTGTTTTAAACGTTTACTAGTAAACTATACTAAATTGTATTCATACATAAAGACTGTTAACGCAGTTAACAGTTATGCAAAAATATCGTTTAAAATGCGTCTTGTACATGTTAATGCACTTAAAATGTGCTTTAACCCGCTTTTGTAAAACAACTCCAACACTAGAGGTTTATCACAAATAAGGAAACACCCTTTATCACATAAACCGCGTCGCAGGAGTGCAATAAAGCCATTTAATAAAAACGATATTACACTGGTGTAATAACACTTTGACGTGACGTCATTTGCACTTCATAGAAACATAGCGTTAAAGCGCGCTAATGTTAGCGCGTCATTAAAAAATTACTCGTTTTAACATTTTACTGTTCTTATTTTATATATGTGATAAACAGAATATTATATTCGTGTAGATTCAATATTAAATTTATTGAACTTTTTGAATAAAACAATTATATTTTATTCAACTCGTTCAATAAATTTAATATTAAACTACATTCTTTTAATATCCTCTATTTATAGATAACATTCGTTAATTAATCTTATCTAAATTTTGGGTTTAAGTGGCATAACATTGTCATAATCATGATAGTTGTTTTCCCGGTACAATAAAATCTACTGCAAAGTGAAAATATTACTAACCATTTATTGAACGTTAACTAATGATAACACAAATTATTATATATGAGCGTAAATGAATAATAAAAATATTTGCTCAAACAATAGAAACAGGGTTTTGTTGATTAAGGTATATCAAATGTACAGTAAGTATTCAAGTTTAACAATTATGCGTGTATCATATTTGAAAGAACAAAAGACAAAATTAATGCTAAACATTATTAATAGAAATTCCCATTGTCTGCGTGAATTATTGATTAGTTCTTCAAGGTAAACTGAAAAATTGAACATAATTAAGCAAATGTCAAATTATGTTTTATATTTACCTTTTCATGGCTATATACACTTTGGTGGTCTTAATGCCACTTTAAACGATACTTTATAACTCATTTAATGAACATCAGATACGTGTCTTGTTATCTATTTTACATTAATCTTTTACATACCAGTATATGATCAAGCATTGAACAAGAAAATGACAAGTTATTTTAAGCAACATATTGTTTTATCATCTGGGTTTCTGTCGTCTGCAGTAAAATGCACATTTAAACCATTTGTCACAGAGAAAAAGACAAGTATAGTTCTACATGAAACTGGTTAAACAATTAAGGATGATTGAATAAGTCTTAATTAATGTACATTCACGCATATTTTTTTTTTTTTTCAAAATAACGTTGTACTATTATCGCCGAATTCCAAACAGTAAAATATATCAGTTGCATTGCTGATTTGTGATTGCAATTTTGATGAATGTATTTATTTCATGGGGCGAGGCCAATTTTGAAACTAGGGACAAAGACTAAACAACCTCGATATCTGACCTATAGATGATATTATACTTCAATTATCAAATATCTAAGCCTTGTACCTCCAGACAAAATCTTTTTTAAGGTTTTTACTATACATGTATGTACATAATGAAAATCATTGAATCCGAGGCAGGGCAAATTTTGGCCCGCAGGCTATAATTTAAATAATCACGGAAAAGGTTAACTTAACAACAGTTTATCCAAAATTATTAACTTCTAGCCTTTGGCAATTCTGAAAAGAAGGTTTTTTAAGCACATTACACATGTCAGGTTCGTCCAAAATATTCGTAGACTGTCCTTCAATTTTTTTAATAGGGAAACATAATTCATAAAAATTACATGACCGGAATCGGCAATTTAATATACAGTTGTTGCTATGGTAGTCAATGGTCGGTAAAGGTGGTTGGTAAAATGAAAAGACAATAGTTGCTGTAGAAAACCACTGGTTGCTATGAAAAGTCAATGGTAGCATTGGACGGCACTGGTTGCTAAGGGAAGTCAATGATTGCCATGGAACGTAAATGATTGCTATGGAAAACCAATGGTTGCTATGACAAGACATTAGGTGCTTAAATAGTCTATGGTTGATATGAAAAGTCATCGATTTCTATGTGAGTAACTTGTTGCTTCAGAAGTCACTGGTTGCTATAGAAGACTATGGTTGCTATGGAAAGCCATAGGTGGCTATGACATTCAATGGTTGCTATTAAAATCTTTGTTGCAAAAACGGTCAACATGAAGTCAAGCATATTCATGAAGCATCATTATTATGTTTCTGGCAAAGCTCATGTCTTTAACATAACACATGCGCGGACCTATTTGTGTTTACTTTTTTTCATGGGCCCACTATTTAACAATTAATCCCTTCGATTTACAGCTAAAAACAAATTCGGATTCAAGAACTCCTTCCGATTTCTATTATGTAATGTCATATATTGGTTTCCCCTCCGGTGATTTGCAGCATGTCATATAAGTGAATGAGAACCGGAAAGCAGTATTGCTGTACATGAATTCGAAAGCTATAAATAACTAGAAGACCTTAACTTTGTGTATGTCCGAAAATCTATTTATTGTTTTGTGAACAGCGGATTCGAACAAAATGTGACAGTAAACATTTATAATAGCTGCAATACTGTGAAATTTGAAAAGAAGCACTGTTTTTAGGATGGTTTATTCAATAATTCATGTTTGCATTGTGTACATTATTATTATTATTATTATTATTATTATTATTATTATTATTATTATTATATTTACTGCGAATTTGTATGTTGAACAAATGTTAACATGTATATTTATGTATTTTTTTACTTATGTCTGTATTGCACAACAGGCTGTATACATGAACCATTTGTGCACCATTTTGAACAGTATTAAGGTCACACAAGGAGTCTTTCATACTGGTTTCCGCAAGTGGGTCGCGCGCCAGTCCACTTTTGCACATAACGCAAACAAATCAAAGGGTATATAAGCTGATATTTTGGTTGCGGTTCTTTGAGTTGAGTTGTTGTAGTTTAAGTGTAATTGGCTTTTAGACTCTTGCAAGTATATAATTATGATGCATTATTTTATATTAATTGATTTAATTATCATGCTTTCACTTGGACTTACTCTATACAAGCATAGAGTTCTAAATGTAAGACATTTTTAGCGAAAACGTGTTTAAATAGATTTCTGTTTAAACAGTTATTTGGGTAATTTTCATTCAAAAGCCTCCCGTTACAAGTTCAAACTGCTATGAAACTATGAAAATGCTTCAATACTGATGATATGAAAAATATTAACTGGACCATAGCCTCTGTAACAGCATGCTCGATCTAAATTTTGTGTTACCATGGCAACAAGGGACGTCTCAAAATTGCCTAAAATCAATATTTTGCATTGTTTCTTTTCATTTAAACTGATTTCAAAGTGCTGCAACTTCTCAATGGATTGAGATCGAGTAATTTGCTCTATCTCTTGCTTGGATGCCCTTTGATTCTTTGCATCAATGCTTTTCTTGTTATATCATGATCATACCATTTGCCGCGAAACATGCAAAGGACATTTTGAAAAGTAAAGTCAATGAAAGTTTGTGTTTTGGCTTATCAACATATGTTTTTGTATAATTCTTATCATGATTAGTTGTTGATATCTGTAGAAAATGAGTAGGATTATAGGTACAAAGGAAATGTACATGCTTTGGTATTTTTATCATCTTATGTTATTGACGACAGTATTGACACAAACAGAACACTGTTGCTATACAGTCATGTCACATTACGTTTAAAAGTCTTGTAAGTCTTGTTTGTATTCAATTGAATTACTTTCCTAACCAGGTAGGCATCTGTGAACGCATTTTTTAAATTTGATATCTGGCCCCTCTCTTATGGACAGAACATGTATACGTTAAGTACAATGATACAAAAAAATGATTTACAAAACATTCTGAAAAATGTACACGAGTTCTTAATCTGAATATAACATGACCTGTGCGTAGGAATGATTTGCTAAGGTATGTGTGTGTGTAATGAGCGCTTTTTTTGCGCGGATCTTCTCCATTGCTGCATTGCAGCAACATTTGTACTTGTTTATGAACAGAGTCAAGTAAGTTTCATTCGATATCAAATCATGAATATGTTTTACGAATGCTTATTACTTACACTGAAAGGAATCTGTCAATAAACTGACAACAGTCTGAAAATTTTTGTATTCTGTTTGAAAGATTCAGAGGGCCACATAAATAAGAGATTCATTGTGTAACAAAGAAATTTGTTGGTGAGCTGGAGAAGTTATTCATAAGATATTACCAAATTTATATTCATGTAAATATAAGGGAGGTAATTACAAATTTATTTTCTATAAAGTTTCAATAAGATATGAATGCATATACTTTACTGATTACATAAAATGTGTTTAAACATTTGCAGTACATATTTTACTTATTCTTGGATGGATTAAAATTGTTTTAGAAGCATAATTATATACATATATAAAATTTCACGTAAGTGTTGTTACCATTTTATGTACAACATACAACATACAGGATCTTTAAGAAAAGTTGTTTGCTAATGATTGAAAAAATAAAGAACTCAAAATAATTTCTTTTATCTGTCATTGGATAATCGTGACATGTATATCAACTATATGTATATCTTATAGACAGCTTATGTCAATTTATGGAGTAATTTTATTCTCTTCTCAAATTAAAGACTTTTGCCGTATTATAAATTCGTTGTAAAAATCGTTGCAGGTTATATGACGATTTATACAAAGCTAAATTACAATATAGCACTCGCCTAGCGACTCGGGTCATATATATATATATATATATATAATATATATATATATATATTAAGTATATATATTATATAATATATATATATATTATATATATATAATTATATATATATATATATATTATATTTACAGTCACATTCCTCCATTTACGGGGTATCGGTCTATTTGAGACCATACTTGTGGGGTTTATATTTAATGTGGGGCATACATAAAGCCTCGCAACTCTGGCATGTTAAAACGATGTATGGGGGCGTAGGTTACCCTTCTAACATAGTGCCCGTAGGCCGGTTTTAGTAGTAAATGATATATGTTCCACAAATGTATAATATTTTTAATGGGGTTTTATGTTATTGGGTCAAATATGTTTTCACCTATGGTAAAATTAAATATATAGATGATATATATAACTTAGTACCCCTTAGTTCTGTTGTTTGGAAATGTCATTATATGCCTACATAGTGGCATATATAAAAACTGACTGCATGAAATAATGCCACTCAACTCGGTCTTATAAATAGGCCCCGTAAGTGAAGACATGTGTGAATATATATTAATATATTATATATTATATAATATATATATATATTATATATATATTATATTATATATATATATATATAATATATTATATATTATATAAAAAATATATATGTATTAATATCAGGGCTCTTAAAACTCGTTTTATTATATTTCTACTATATATCTTCATATATATCAAAAATATTATAAAAAAATATACCAACCTTAGTGAGAGAAATTCAAATCCGTAGTGAAATACATATCTTACAGAAACAGGTAAAAAGGTAAGTGCGCAGTTGTTTTAAAATAAATAAACTCGAGGTTTTGTATTGTTTGGTATTGAATTATAACTTTAGTATCCAGTGACATATTTTTATGATATTCAATGGGATTGGGTTGTATCTAGCTATTGTGTTTTAAAACAAAAGGTTATTTGTGACTGGCTTGAAATGAATCATCAAGATAAAATTTCACAATGACCCATGTCTCACATGAAGAATAGCGTAGTATGGTGGCATAAATGGGAAAAGGGAAATATTTCACTTATTACAAGCGCACGTGTTACTTTTGCGTGCGCTCGTGTAAGTTTTGCACGTGCCGGTCGTAGCATATACAGGCGCACGTGAGTACTAGTACAGTAAATTATTAGTATAACGAGCGCATGTGTAAATAAATACATACAGTCACGTTTTACTGGTATATCCTTTCAGCAGTTGTAACGTAATAAAACGTATTCGCGAAGGTGGCACTTTTGGGCTTCTGTAGATTCCATATTAATTCCTCAAATTTGGATTAGGCTCCAACATTGAAACATATGCATGGCATAATACAGGATGTCACGTGATCAAGGTCAAGGACGAATTTCGAACACCGCTATTTCCATTTAAAGACGTGTTTGCGTGCGAATTTGACAAAATTGGAAATTTGAATTCTACCGCCAACACATGTTTCTCACCAGGTGCGTGTCACGTGACTTTTCCTGCCAAAATGTTATATTTTTCGAACAGATAAATGGTCAAGGTGGGGAACAAACACAAAGTTAACCATGTAGGAGACAGCTGCACTGCGTTTATACTTCCGGTTTCTTTTTTTTTTTCTTCTTTTTTTTTTAAGTTAGCCGCGCATACATCACCATAACAGCCTGCGCATGTCGTCACGTCCTGAAATCGCATGCTCTGACGCGCGCTTTTATGTCACACACCACTAAATCAGAATGTCATAGGGTTGAAACATCGCCAGTAACTGCCTATACGGACTGAGAGGCGACACTTTGAGGTAGGGGGTCTCTATGAAAATGCTTGAAAAGGTGGTGGCCGCCGAAAGGATATGCTCACGTGCGCCTGTATAAGCCATGACGTGCGCACGCAATAAGCTAACACGTGTGCACACAATATTGACACTGGTACATGTCAACTATCACGTGCGGCGTGTTGAAAAAATACATGTCAACCACACGTGCGGCGTGTTGAAAAAATACTTTGACTGAAAATACATGCATTTACATTCGCATCTAATAACTAATACGTACGCAAATGAAAGTTACGAGTACATGGAGGAGTTGATACCTGTGCATGTAACAGTTAACACGTACGCAACTCTTTTCTTTAAACTCTGTGTGCATGTCATACATAATTAACAGGTGCACAAGTATTAGCTACAACATGCGCAACTTGTATGTCACCGTATACGTATATGTAAAAGAAAATTAATTAAGTACACTTAACGACTTTTTGTAAAACTACTTGTTACTGTCTGAATGTTTGAATGAAATTAAAAATATATGCGTAAAAATGTTTGATAATATTTCGACACCATTTCAAATTAATTTCTGAATAACTTCATCTCGGGTGACAACCCCACGTGACCTATGACAGTATACATGATGTCAATCTTCATTATACGATGTGCATTTATGAATATATCATGTGGATACATTCTTATACATATAAAGATGTTTCTACAAAATATTCATAAGTCCACATCGTTTTATGAAAGATTGACATAATATATTGTAAAGTTGACATTATATAATGATGTTTCCAGATTATAATAAATTCATAAATGCACATCGTATGATAACATATTAACATCGTATAGTGAATGATTAACATAAATTATTGATAAGTTGACACCATATTATGATGCTACCACATAGTATATTCATATATTGATAGGTTGACATCATATAAATACACATTGACATCATATATTATTCAATTGAGTTCATATTAGGATGTTTCCGCATAACATATTCATAAGTGCACATTGTATAAATGAAGAGTGACACAACAACGTTCATTTTTATAATCATAAGACTTTCCATAAACTGAAATTGATGATCAACCTGTCTTATTTAAATTGTCAGATAAGAGCATTTTCATAAGTTATCGCATGGTTTCGAACTTTTTCTTTATTCTTACTTACCCATTATACTATTAAGTAAGTACACTTCAACTGTATTGATATATAGCAGTGCAGTTTTTTTTTCATTGAGTCATATAGTTCATACAGTTGAGTGTTTTGCATCTGTTATATATCGGTTGAGTTTCTTTTTTCACAGAGGCTCCAGTGCGGAATCGATAACGAACATTCCGAATGATATAAACAAAGATAACCAATGAAATAAAATTTATTTTCATATATACAACTGCTAAAATCAAACAGTACATCCGTTGATTGAATTATTTCCACTTGAAAAGTCCTTAAATCTTGAATCAATATTACTTTCTCCAAAAGGTATCAGTCTACAATCCGTCTCTAATATTTGACGTATTTGAATTTTCAAAGGTTGAACATCTTTTTTTTCGGCAGCAAAAACACCTTCAAACAACTGCCTTATTTCAAATAGTTGTAAGGTAGCTTACGACAGCATGAGATGGTATTGGTTCATTTTATCTGGGGTTTCTATTGAAATTGTAATATTTATAATATATGAAACTCGTTTGTTAAGGGGGTATAACACTGGCAGGGACGACATCTCGGGATGTTTCTGCAAAACAATCTTCTCCGCCTAACGGCCTCGACATCTTTTTAGCAGAAACATCCCTTGATGTCCCTTGATGTCGCCCCAGCCAGTATTATATCTTCGTAATTAACGCTTTTCGTATATTATAACTATAACAATTTCACCACAATGTTATTGTTTACAAAAAGAGCACAATCTGTTTCTATTATAATAAAGGTCATGGTAGGGACCTACAAATGAGCTGGTTTAACGTTCTATTTTAAACTGAAATATTAAAATCGTTATTAGGGATATGAACGTAGATGTTTTCTTTCATTAAAAATGGCTTTGTAAAAAGGATCTTACCTGAGGGTCTTTTCAAATTACACATGTAATTATTAAATGATTTTTATTACCTTTATTCAATAGGTACGTAAATAAATGCAATACAGAACGACACCACTCAAAGAGTTTCAGCGCATAAATTGAGAAAGCCTTAAGACATGTGAAGAAAATAGATCTAGTGAAACACTTTTTTTTGCAACTGTTACTTTAAGTTCGTGACAAATGTTTATCATTTCATGTTGATACGGACGATGAAGAATCTTCTTGACAATTGTATAGATACGCGAGTGACGTCTAAGCTAAGCATGAAAGCTTTTTTGTTTCGGCTAATTATTTGATTTTTAAATCATGCTTATGCTGCACCGAGCTGTTTTTTGAAATGGTAGATATTATTACAGAATGTTTAATGTCGCAAAGTCAACGTGAACAGTAAGGACTCAAATGTAACAAGTAAAACACACAAAGAAAGCACCTGTTAGCGCGATCCAATAATTAAGGGAACCAAAGCGAGCTCATGTCAAAGTAATGTCAAAGTAATAAACATATAACACATGGGGAAGGGGATGTAATATATAATTTTCCATCAAGAGGTGCAGAGGTTTGTTTGTTTACCCCTCTGAATTTTACAAGCTAATTCCCTCAATGCATCGAATATTGCCCAATCTGATATGTTCCCGGGTTAATTATTAAATTCATATTAGGGTTTTTGCCAATCTTTTGATGTTAGAATAGTCATGTAAATGTTAATGTCAAGAAGAGAGGAAATCAAATGCATTTTATGTTTGTTGATTAGATAAAAAAAAAATGGAATTCAGTTTTTCTATTTTAGGTCAAGTACCAAATATACATACAACACGTCAATTCATCAACATTAAATTCTTGAAACAAAACAACAAAAACTAAAAGGAAACGTTGTATAACTGTTTAGACAATCACGGGTGATGCAATTCTCCTCATGCATGTGGATGGTTATGTGGCAAATTAGAGAAAGAATTGTTTTCACTTGATATTCGAAATATTCTAGCCGTCCTTTCGTTAAACATTTATCATAAAGGAATACTCTTGGAGAAACGACAATACTGAATGGCATGATATAAGTATATACACACAATTATTACAGTTGTCATAATACAAATGTACCTATCAATGTCACATTAAAAATATGTATAACAGAACGTAAAACAAACAATTATTTCATACTTTAAGTTACAAAAAAGGTAATTTATAGCGTATGCATGTGATAAAAAAAATACATATAGCTATATAATTATATTACCGGTGCGTAATTTATAAAGAGATATTGAATTTTTGAATTTATACATTGAATTTGTTGAATATCAAAGAACTTGTGTCGCGCTCGATAATATCTGTTTAGTTCATATTTTATGTTTAAATTGAAATTGGTATATTTTTCAAATATAAAGTTATAAATATAATAACATTTGACAACGATTTTCATTTCATAGTTGTTATGCTTCTACAATTCCGAATGCAATAATTTAGTGTCATATTTAAAGTATTTTGTTTACAATTAAATTATGAGCGTCTGTGTATTTTATACAAGCACCACGAATATTAAAGCAGCAGTGATTTGTCCGAGTTTCGTCTGGTTATAAATTTATATGATAAATTTGGTCTTAATGTACATTCTGTTCGTTTTTAGTCTAATTTAGATACTTAATTTTTAAATAATTTACAAATTTATCGACACAATCCTACGCGTGTACACGTGTCTGATTTTGTTACGTATTTGTACATGTATTACAAATTCAAGCTGATACTTTAGGGTTGTTGATCCAGATACTTTTACTGGATTGGAAACGGTTAAAGCCAGTGCAAGGGAGCATGATGCAATTGATGTTGACACAAATACATCTGCTGCAAAAGGCTATTACAAGACAAGTATTCATTAAAATTGTTTGCTTTCAATCAATTAGGCTTTAATGTGATGAAAACAGTCATTTTAAACACAAAAATAACTAAATGATATTTCATTTTCTTCCGCTTGTGGCTGACGGGTTGCCTTAAATGATTTATATATCAGAATCCATCGTTTATCACTACTTGATCGTAAGAGGTAACTAAGTGGATTTGAATAATTCTCTCAGCTCCAGCAGTTTAAGTGGATTTGATACTTGGTTTAAGTTTGAAGACTGTAACACACAAGCAGGTAAGCCAAAATCATATTTCCTGTTTCGGCCCCATAAGACCTTAATTGTATAGGTGCGCCGTAAACCCAACAAAACAAAATCTATTTTTAGAAGAAAATCTGCCTTGTTAATTCACAGACGCACAATTAAGCTTTTGTGGTGGCAGTGATATGCAAATTTGTCCGCCATTCTGTCACATATTTTTTAGACTTATAAAAGGAGATATATTTAAGATTGCTTTTGTGTTTAACCATAGTTTATATATTTGACCATTTTAATTGCCTAATGGACCCCTAGAAAAGCTTTATATAAATTATACTCTTTGAATAAAAATGGCCCCGACCCTAGGGTCACTAATTTAACATCGGCTTGTATAGTAAAAAAAAGTATTCTCGGAAACAACAATGCACAGAGCTAAAATATAAGTGGTGTTGTAGCACTTTGTTGTCCTCAACAAAGGTTATCATACCAAAAGGGTCAAATATGGTCCCACCTCAAGGTTCGCTTTATTTATAAAGGATTTTATAGGACTGCACTATGCAAGCTTTTTATTCTTTTGAAATCATTTCACGAAATGTTATTATTATTATTATTATTATTATCATCATTATTATCATCATCATCATCATCATCATTGATGATGATTATTTCACTCGTTCTATGCTTACATTATATTATATATTTTCAGATCTCAGTTGTGTAAGGGGGGCACATCTGTAATTGTTTTTTTCCTGAAATATAAATGAACTACTTCCCTTGTTGCATACTGGTATAAACACAGAATCGCCTTATCATTTGGCACTCCGTATTATTTTTAAAGACTTCATGTATGTTAAAACTATTAAAAATATAATAAAATATCTATAATATTCTATAATATCAATTAGAAGTATCAAAATTGTGTATGAAGGTCTAAATACTAATATTTTTATTGTTTGTTTGTTTGTTATTATATCTAATAGTGTGAATTGATTTAAACTTGATTTTAAACGTGATATTTTATTTACAATTTATTATTTACAACTATGATAAAAAAAGTACAATTATGTGAATGTAAAACAACATTTAATATAAGCTACTGCAAAGAATATTTGATTTATTAAGCTGAATAGACATTAGGTTCTAATTATTATAGATGGATGTTTGCATGGATATATGGATGCATGCTTGTCTAGATGAATTCATGCATCTGAAGCTGGGTTTGTGGATGGGAGAGTTGACTGCTGGATGTATGCATTTGTAGATGGGTGTATGTATGGGTAGATGATTGCAGTAATCATGCATCGATGCAAAAATGGTTAGGATTAGATTTAGATGGATGAATGGATGTATGGATTGTTTTTCTCTTGTCACCAATACGCTAAGAATGTTATACGTTCCAGTAATTAGGGGCAGGACGTAAAGTGGTTGCACACTTGGTTCAAGGGTGAAAAATTGTTGGGAACTTGACAAAATGGCTACTGAGTCATGAACATTTACAGCACCTGCACGTATTTTCTACAGGTAACTGGGTTAATGTATTATTCTTATTTTTAAATATGTTCATTTCTTAAGGCAATGTTTATGGCACTTTCAGGTTAAAGTTTTAAGCTTCCTAGCTTCTGATTTGACAAAGTTAATGTAAATATAAAGTATGCGATACACTGCTAGATATAAAGGAGAATGTGTACTTATTTCAAAGAATAACAGAACACAAAATGGACAAAAGCAGTTACTCACAGCCTATATTAGTTACTCATTTTGTATGTGGAAAGCAACTGAATAGAAAAAATCAAATTATACACATAATAAGAAAAATGCTATTCAAGGAAACAAACAGTCAAATATTTTTTTTATTAAAGGTTACTTACATATAACTTTGCAGAATTGAAAAATAAAATGTATAAACAAATAGCCGGATGAACTGAACATGATTTACACTGGAATAGTTGCAATTAAATTCGAATTTAGAAACATCTGCAGATGTGTTCGAACAACGACGGTTAAAGGACTTTTTTCAGTTACAACATTAGTAGTGTGGAAAAAAACATACATGTAGCTTTTTTAATGCAGCGCGCTGTTAAAGAGTAAGAAAATGGTATGATAGTGTGCAAGATAGATTACTATAATTGTTGTACATGTAAATTCATTCTTCCATTATTTTGTTGCATAGATGATCTTACATTTAAATAAACATTTCAAAGGCAATATTGTTTTATTAAGTAATTTCCAACAAAAATATGTTTTTTTCTCTTCAAATAAAAATCCTTGCTATCAATTGCATTACACGTTTCTTACTAATGAAGGATTTTGTCAAAGGTAAACCTCACGCCAGCAAATAAGACATTGTAATAAAAATCATATACGGTAAAGAAATGTTGTCGTGGAGAAACACGACAAACGTTGTCACTAGTTTGATATAAAAATGTAGTTCTTCAACGTGTCACAATAATGCTACAGAAATATTATCTAACACAAAATACACTATGGACCACTTAAGTTAAAAGAGGGCCTTAATATTCCATAAGATGGTTTGTCTTTTAAATTATTAATTAGCTTTCAATCGTTATTTTAGTTTGCAATGGAAACTATTTCAAACTCGTAACATTGAACGTTACTTTCAAATTTGGACAAAAATGTTATTGCTATTTATTTCTTGAAAAGTGAATAATCATGTAACAAAGTGTTTATGATAGCATTACGTGAATAAAAGAAAAAAGTGATTTTGCATTATAATTAATTTATCAATATAAGGTATTGCTAATTTTGTATAAAAAAGGAAAGAAAAAGGAAACACGCTAGAGTGTACCATTTATGTTTTCTATGAGTATATTTCATTTTTATCTCCGTCCTTATTTAAACAATCTGTTTATCTGGTTTTAGATAGAAAGCTCATGATAAGACTTAAAATCAAGTAGAACATGGTGGCCCAAATCACTTTAGACAGTGTTACTACTCCATGAAAACTACATTTGAGTCCAGCAAACGTAAATAATTTGAAATAACATTTCTTTTAAAGTATCACCCGGTCATCAGCCACGTTGAGCCTTATTAAAACACATGTCTTAGGAGAAGAAAGCGCATTTTAGCCTTGCAGGATATCTCGCTTAGAAAAGAGTATAAGTTGACATGAGGACTTTCAAGCTTTTGTACACCGTAGGGAACGTGTTACAGTATTGCGCTTTCCGGTTACAGTAAAAAAAAAATCAAGATGGAGGATTATTTGTGGGGAAGACAGGTAGGTGATTTTATTCCGGTCCATACTACGAGAAGTTCAGTTTCTTAAAGATGTTTTTGTAATTTTCTTACAGGTATCTAGTCATATATTTCTTAAGACCCTACACCGCAGTTTTATCGTTATATTGTCAAAAAAATATGCATATTAAATTTTGACAGATTGAAAATTTGATTTGAGAGACCAACGCATTTTCCTCCAATTCAGACATTATTTAAGCATGTCTACAAAAGTAAACCTACAAAACGTTAGTCCTTTGTGTTAAGAAATGTTAATAAAAGTAAATGACCAGTTGAACCTGTTTTCTTGTTCGTCAAATGCGTTTGAAAAATAAACAATGTTACAGTATAGAGGGAGGTGAATTTTGCAGGGTTACAGCATAGACCTAGCGATTTTTATCTGATTTTGTTACAGTTTATACCCAGATTTCGGTTACAATTTAGACCTCGACATTTTCTATATATAATAGGTAAAATGTATAAATGATATTATAGACTTTTAAATCTAAGCTTATTGCTTCGTCTGTCGTACACATGTGTGTCCAATGATATCCGCTCAGTAATTACTGGGCCAGATTTGATGAAATGCACATGAATTTCTACCAAAGTTGTTCAAATGGTTTCGTTTGCAATCTGTGATACGAAAACCAAAAATATAGATTTTTAAAAAAGCAATATAAATCATTCTTCTCCCGAACCACAAAGCATTCGCTGTGAAGCATTTTGCAAAGGAAGATCAAATCATGACCCTGGCGTGATTTCGAATGCTTCCTTATTGAAATGGGAATTATTTTGTCATTGTTGAATTAAAAGTCGTTTTTTATTTCAGGCATTCTGTATGGAAGTTTTCAAGTTTCTGAAAGGAAAATAATATTGAAAGATATCGAGCAAAAAGGTCAGACAATAGTAATACATGCGGCGCTTTAACGTCAAACACTGCCAATATGAGCCCACCATCTCGCATATGAGTCACTCCCGACGGCCATATTTGGCGGCGGCAGCCATCAATTTTACGAATGACATCATATCTCCTACAGAGCTGACACTTAGAGCTTGAGGTCAGGGAGGTACGAGTGATTTTACTTGCGATCGATCATAAGCGTTCGATAGAACGTCCAAAAACATTTCGTTTGATACCCAACTCCGTTACCAAAGTTCGTAAGGAAGATATGTTCTACACGAATGATTTTTGTTTCCCTTGGATTTCACAAATGTCCACTGATCTATTTTTAGTTCACCATAAGCTATTTCATTAGCCCCCATGACGCATCGTTATATAAATAGAATGACATCATTATTTTATTTATAATCTCCCGGAAGTATACCCGAGCTAGAGTTTTTAGCTCCTCGACGACAAGTATTATATTTGAATATTATAATAAATCCAATTTATTTAACGATTGATGCAAAGTTAACTCATTAAATCGAAATCGTTTTATTTTATTATTATTTTTTTTATCGACGATGCGTTAAAAAAAGACCCTTTATTGCATATTAATTATATGGCTACATTTTACTGCTACATACACCTTAAGGTACATCGATACTTTGTTACAAGAAAACATAAGCAATTATGATGTTCAACAATGTAATTAATTATTTCTTTAAACAGCATACTAGTAAATGCATACAGTTCGTCAAATTTATGTAACGTCAAGTTAAACCGAATGTACAGAAAAAAAAAACGGTTTATTTACTTCGCGCGGTCATTGAAATTGAAATGTCCTTAGTTAACCTGCATAGCTGCAACGGTCCGTTATTAATTTGACATGTGTTATCTCAATTATACGCGATTTAAAGCGCCGGTTAACTTAGTCATTCGATTAATTAAAAACGGGCACCAAGCTGTTAAATGTTAAGTTAAACCCGTTATATGCCTATTAATAAATATGTCCAAAATTAACTTTCGCTAATTGCATATTTGACTCAGTAAAAAGTTCAACTTAATACTGGTCACGTAGTAACATACATTACTTTTTATAGATATTTTTATTTCATTGAATGAAACGCACAAATCAAATGAATTATAAACCTTTACACTATATTTTCAGACGTTGGTTCGATTTACTAGAGAAATATCAAATTAATGCTAGCTATTAACTGAAACAGTTAAACGTGAATTTATTTTTTACAAGCGTAGTAATAAGCTAGAGATAAGGTCATCTGTGCATTATACATTATTATGGTTAAAATGTCAAATACCCGATTAATTTTACGTCCGCTAATACAAACTGACCATAATAGCTTACGGTGATTTTAGTCGATTGGCTATTCAATTTAAAACTTAATGCGAAATAAAAGAAAATAAGATGAATATTTTACGCCCTTGTTGCTTTACCGATGTTTATCCCTCAATGTCCAACTCATAAATGAAATGAAACTCGCAAATCACCGATATATTTATAGTCGAGACATTTCATCAACCCCCCCATTTGCTTGAATGATGAAACTAATTAAGCGGTATAAGTAAATAAATTGTTTAATTACAGATAAACAGAACTATATACGAATTATATTTCAATATTAAATACATTTATCTATGATACAACCCTAGATGTTATGGCTATACTCATTTTGAACAAGGAGTTTCCAGGAAAATTGTTATTTATCTGCTAAACCACCAGATACATTAAAGCTACATTTATTAACAAATTGGCATATTGTCTTTGAAAAACCGAAGTCTTTCACGGAATCAAATGGCAACAGACACGAGCATATCTTTTTTGGATTGACAAGTAACATTATAGAAAAAACAACAGAATATGCATTACATTACTGTCCTTTTATAAAGGGCGTGAATTGGATACCTGTTCCAAATTGCGATGTTTTACCATGTTGATACCAATTTGTGACCATATGAAATAAAAAACAACTAACTGTATATGAAGAACTGTTCTTCTTTTAATTTGAAAATCCTATATAATTAAAGACACACACTCTATGCATTCGAAACACCTCAGGGGTTCCTATATGACCCTGGTTCGTTTTACTGTGAGAAATTAATGCTAGCTAAAACAATTCTAACATTAATTAAATATGTAAGAGCGGGCGTAACAATTCGTTTTCCCCTGCAGGTTCCGTCTATAATTTAATAATACCCCAGCGGCCATTCATCATCGACACATGCTTTTCCAATGATTTAATTAATTTGTATCTGTCAACGCATTAGGGATCTTACCATCCTGTAACTTAATGACACCATTAAAACTATGACTGAACCCTTATTACAAATTTAGTGCAAAATATAGACGCCATTATTCATTTACAAACATCATCGTGATAATTTAACAATAGGAGGTATGGAATAATTTTCTCTCTGTGTAGTGTTTAAAAAAATCTATCAATGTTTCAGTTATATACAATGTATCTTGTCGCGTCAAGATTTTTGGTTTAAGATCATCTTTTAAAAAAATGAACGAAGTTAAATCGATACCAGAAATTATTCGACTGTCTTTTTAACGACATTGTTGATCTTATTATGATCTGGTCATGCATCCCATAGTAACGATTTCTTGTACCCATGGTTGAAAGAATGCTTTTTATCAAACACTCTTAAAAGCGTATATTTTATTTATGAATCTTTGAAATATATTCTTGAAACGGATATGCGTTTTTATGTCCAGGGCAATTATATCAGGCAATGTTTGTACAACATTCCGAATAATAACTAATATTGTTAATAATTATGTATTTTATACTCCAAATGTTGTTTTATTATTTTTTAATACTTAAAAAATTTCGACAAATAGCTTATTACTAATAATAATAGATAACATATAAATTGTGTTAGTTCATGATATATAAACAGAAAAAACTGTAAGGCCACTTTTGTAAATTGACATCAGTAAAATTACATTGAGAAATTGACCAGCTGTTGACCGCAATTATTTAACGAAGGCCCAGTGTTAAATCAAGCGTTTAATTATTTTACGAAATCAGGCGTTTTCATTACAAAGTCGAAACAAATTTTAAACTTTTACTTCTTATAAAAGGGAAGGAAGTAACGTGATAAATGTTACGGATATAGTTGTGTACCGTTTTATCCCTTTTACTAGTTAATGATTTTATTCGAATATTAACTACTTGTAATATGAACTGAAATGTATTAATACAACGTGGTAAAGATTTAACGCGTTTGGACAAACTTTATGGATTTATTTTACGGGTTTGTTAATATTTAAAAGTTAATAATGACTCAGTGGTCAAGTGACGAAATAGAAGAAGCGTTTGTTACAGTAAGCTCATTCCTTTAAAATATTTTGGGTGTATAGTTTCAATTTGTTAAGTAAGAGATAAAAACTTAAGAAAGGGGCCACATAAATAAAAAACAAAAGACAATATATATGTCAAATTGTATTTCTATTTCATACAAAATATTGTTTTAGGTTCAATAATAATCACTTGTTTTGTAACATCGTGTCTTTTTTTTATCAGTTTCTTCATTCTATACACTATCAAGCGATCATTGCGGTTCTTTGGTGGATATCGAATTGTTTAAAAATACCCTTTAATGTCTTGCCCTGATATCGTTTTATGACGTAATACGCGCAGTATAGACAGCACACGTTAGACGAAAACTGTTGTTGTCCGTTATTCCGGAGATATTTCTTGTTAAGTATCTTTTCAAATTCAACGCCGTAGCTTTCCGGGCTATTTCCGAAGGAGTCAAAAAATTCGTAAGGTCCGTACTTAGGAAAAAAGAAGACTACCCAATGTTTTCCTGGCCCATTACTCGTATCTGTGTTGGAAATTACAAATTTTCCTCTTTGTTTACGAATTTGATCAGCGGCGCACACTGTCACTGGGTATCCTCGCAAATTTTTTTTTAGCTGATAATTGTTCATTTTAGTAAGTTATCTGATTGCAGTCAATATCTGTTGTTTCTTAAGCACTAATGATTCTTTATCGGTATCTCGTAAACGTTTTACCTCCGATTCGGCAATTTCTATCGCTTGCGCTACGGGACTCACCATACTGATTATAGGACGTTGCGAATTTAGGAACTTGTCTTCCGTTTCTTTTAGTTTTTCTTCCGTTTTATTGACCTTTGCTTCTAGCGTTTTGAGCCTTCTACGCGAATTACCGCTACCAGTAACCGTCGCTTAAATCCTTAAAATGTTGATACCATTTTTCAGGGTCGGGTGTATAGGGTACCCATTTCTGTTGTTTATGGTCGTAAACTTCTATAGAACCCATCCTATGTTTTGATAGTAAAAGAACAAACAGATCATTCTTACAATTTTTTCATATGGTCTCCTGATTTTCAGTGTCATTATTTTTATCGCTCTCGTTGATGTCATGATTTGGCCATAACGTCGGAAACAGGTCTTATCTAAGTTTCACGGATTGCCGAATACATTCTGCGATAGTCATATCGTGTTGATGTCTAAGTTTCTTGGCTGATTGGAGAATTTGTTGCTGCGTAGGGTCATTTTGTAATGAGTAAAATTCAATCAAAAACTGTACATAATTTTGTCTCAACTTCTTTGTTAAATATGGCAATTCGCGATTAGCAGCCAGGACATAACTTTCGTCGAAAGAGTAATCTTGATCTAGGTAACTGTTTAACCTATTTTTAAATTGTTCTGTATGAGACTGTCTTAAAGGCTTCTGAAATCTTCTGTCCCATATATCGTGACGTACACGTTCTTTTTAAGCTCTTCTTTTATGCGCTTGCCAGCAGGTCCCTTAAATAAAGATTTCTCATAACACCAACCTCTACACGATCTTTATCATTCACCTTATCATCATCATCATCATCTTTATCATCATCATCATCATCATCATTCATAGCCGTGACGGTCGAGTTACCTTCACCGAAATACGCTTCTTCGTCCGTTAGTTTTCTTTTTTTAGTAGCCGGGCTTTCTGTCTCGAATACGGTCCTGTTCCGAGATACACGATTTTAAATCTACCACCAAATAGTCGTGCAGTCTAGACGTTGCGTTCTGGAAGCGTTTCATAAAAATGGCATGGGGGGAGGAACCACCTTCTCCCTCCTCCTCCTCCGCCTCCTCCTCCTCCCTCCTCCTCCTCTACCCACCTCCTCCCTTCCCTCCCTCTTTCTCCGCCACCCTCCTCTTCCTACCTACTCCTCCCTACTCCTACTCCTCCAACTCCTCCTCAACCCACCTCCTCCCTTCACTCCTTCTTCCTCCTTCTCCTCCCTCCTCCAACCACCTCCTCCCTCCTCCTCCACCCACCTCCTCCTCCACCCACCTCCTTCCTCCTCCTCCGCCTCTTCCTTCACCCACCTACTCTCTTAACTCCCTCCTCTTCCGCTACCCTCCTCTTCCCACCTCCTCCTTCACCTACCTCCCACCCCTCTTCCTCGTGTCAAAATATTGTATTATTAACCAATCAAAATGCGTCAACTATGGTTTCTCTAAAGGTGACGCTTATCAGGACTAGCCATATAATTAATATGGCCGCCGCGCAATAAAGGGTCTTTTTTAAGGCATCGTCAATATAAAAATAATAATTTCGGTTTATCTGTTCGCTTTTTTAGAAATTCGATTTAAATAGTTATCTTTGCAACAATAGTTAAATAAATTGGATTTATTATAATATTCAAATATAATACTTGTCGTCGAGGAGCTAAAAACTCTATCTCGGGTATACTTCCGGGAGATTATAAATAAAATAATGATGTCATTCTATTCATAAAATGATGCGTCATGGGGGCTAATAAAATAGCTTATGGTGAACTAAAATAGATCAGTGGACATTTGTGAAATCCAAGGAAACAAAAATCATTCGTGTAGAACATATCTTCCTTACGAACTTTGGTAACGTAGTTGGGTATCAAACGAAATGTTTTTGGACGTTCTATCGGACGCTTATGATCGATCTCAAGTAAAATTACTCGTACCTCCCTGACCTCAAGCTCTAAGTGTCAGCTCTGTAGGAGATAAGATGTCATTCGTAAAATTGATGGCTGCCGCCGCCAAATATGGCCGTCGGGAGTGACTCATATGCGAGATGGTGGGCTCAAATTCGCAGTGTTTGATGTAAAAGCGCCGCATATACTACTGACAATTACGATATATTTTCCATAGAGTCTAATGTAGGTACATAATAGTGGCAGAGTCGGGTTAAGGTCGCCGACTTCAAAACATCTTTCTTTTACTGCTGTGGTTGAATTCCGCCATGACGTTGGATTCCTTGTATATGAGGAATCTATCAAGCTAGTTTATGTTCTAGTCAGGTGCCCGCTCTTGTTTTTAATGTTTCACAAAGGATTATTATACAATAAAGCAGGAATGTTTTCACATGACCTTAATATCGGTGAAAAAAGTAGCCACCCTTTTTAAATACGTAAAATAAGTTTAAAGGTTGCAGTATTTCTCACTTGATTACTGTTTAATCACCCTTAGAGTATGTTTCCTGCTTTTTTAAGAAACTGAACTACTTGTAGTATGGACCGGAATAAAATCACCTACCCATCTTCCCCACAAATTATCCTACATCTTGAAAATTCTATACTGTTACCAGAAAGCACGATACTGTAACACGTTCCCTACGGTGTTGTAGTAGCGATAAACCTCAAGTGATCTTTTGTGCAGTATTCCACGAACGAAGGGGCAACTAAGTAGAGCCATCAACGTTCGTAATAAAGCTGGATAGGCCCCTTAAATTAAATACTCCAAAGTCCCAATCCAAATCTCTGTCTGGATTTGAACTAACAGCGGCGAGGGGTGTGTGGTTTGAAGTGTACGACCTTAACCACCAGGACACGGACGTCCCTAACGTCCCCATTGCTCTCTTGCGGTTTAGGCTGAAAATGTGTCTCTAAATTGAGCTCTGGTGGATGTTCTTTGCACATTGAACCATTGTATTTAGTTTTGTACAGGGCCTTCAAATTAATTATTTGGCTTCATAAAACTTTGTCAAAATCGTGAAGATATTGCTATTTTGGTAACGGAAGCGCCCCAGACGAGTTCAGAGCTATGTCATCTACAAATGGGACTTCGACGGCTACAATCGAAATAATGTCTCCAACCGATTAATATCTTAACATATAGTACAATATTTAATCAATTGAAGCACATCCATTATGAAAGCGTTTATGTTCCAGTTTCATTGCAAAGAACGTTGGTTATGTTATGCGACTGATAAAATAAACAAATGATTATCATAAATACGAGAAAACATCGGAAAAATTGCACTTCTTTGTCCTACTTACACCCAAACGAAGTGCAGTTAAAGCAGCAAAATTATAAAACGACAGATTATATAAAAACAATCTGAGATGTATTTTTAATATCAAACATAAGGAAACAACTTTAACGTGGAAAATATGTGCTAAAATATCTGTTTTGTGGTGACATATACTTTTCAAAATAACGATTCCTCCGTGTAGAAGCACCCATTTTATTAATGAGATTGTAGTAATTTCTGACCTAGTTTAACGTTGATTAGATCAAACACAGAATTTGATATGTAAACAAAAAAAATATTGCATACATTCGAATGTAATATAGGTACGATTGCAAAACCAACTTCTGTGAAGACTTTAAATGATTGCTGCATGAAAGGTGTAATGTAAAATGGACAAACTTGTCATCACTTTAAACATTTTCATAGAATGTGATAAATGTAATCATATTATAGTTGCTTGCTTCAGATGAGAAAAATGATTGCAAGGAAATCAAAATTTAAAAGAAACTAACCATGCACGACCAATTTACAGCTCTAAAACATAAACAAAATTACACATCTTCCACTGAACAGAATATATTAAAATTGTGCAAGGTATTTCCTATCCTATACTACGCGCCCAGGTTAGCTATATTTATTATTCCCGCGCTAAGTCGTGGTGGTGCTTGGGATAATCAGGTGATAGTGTAACGGCAGCCTCTTACGATACGAACTTACCTGGCTCTACTCGGACAGTTTCTTCTGCCGAAAATATAATATAAAACTAACACTTGCAATTCAAAGTTTGTTAGCTACATAAAGATTATCGATTTACTATTTGCAAACCCTTTCACTGCCCGACTACGTTGATGCTTTATCATTGGCTGAAACCAACACGTGATCAATACACATTAAGGTGTGAACTGATTTCATTTTCATTAAGGTATGATCCACCTAATGCATTATCTCCACTTTGAAGAGTATTCAAATAGACTAGAACTACTGTCAACTGCATTGTAACTGAGGGGCATGGGTTCAAGCCCCAGAAGCGGCAACATTTTTTTCTTTCTTTTCTTTTCTTTGAACATTATTTGTGTCTCTCATATCACTCTTGAGAAGTAAAAAGTGTTTCATTTTAATTATGAAATCATTATTGGTATTTATTGGCTAAATTGTGCCAAATTTTTCATCAAATATGGTACCTGATATTTGCAAAGTTTAATAAAATAAAAAATACGATAAAAGTATTTTATATTTTACAAGCGCAACCAATATACTTTTAGAAATATTTATGCAAACTTTGAAAACAGCCCCTGATTTGAGTAAATTTTAGGGATATTTTGAATAACGCCCTCAAAGAAGAAAAATGATCAAACAAGTACTAAAATGGGTGGGGTAGGGTAACATTTATATACATATTGAGTAGAAACAGTAATTTTGCTGGGTCATTTGTTAGCTGAATGCTATTATTTGTTTCTCAAAAATGTTCTATAGGAAAACATTTTTTCATAATGATTATAAAATAAGAATATTTAGAGTTTCTTATTTCTGAAAAAGAGCCTTTCTAATAGCCAAGATTTACTTAAGTAAGATTTACTTCTCCATAACTCGTAAACCATATGGTAAACTTTGTTTAAATTTTGTATTCTTGTGTCTTTTAAGGTATATAACTGACCTATGTTGTCAATTTTATAGTTCCTTATAGTGCCCATTAGGGAGCTCATACCTTAAAAGTATGTCTTTAATCGGACATATGACAATTTTGAATACAAATAATTATATAAAACAACCATAGAAGCATTTAAAATAGTAAAAATCATTGCAAATTAATAAATGCACACACATTGTAAATTTGTGTATGATAACTCACCCCCTAAACAAAACATGATAGACTCAACCAAAACAAGCGCCTGCTTCTTTATCTAATTATGCAGTTGCATGACCTTGATTTGCAAACCAAATTTAAGACAAAACCTATTGTAAAAATAACACTATGACCACAGCAGATTTCGTACAGAAAAAATATCTGAACCAAACAATATAAACTGCAGTATTTTCATGTAATATAAGTTATGGTTATTGATACATGATTCAATTCATTTGCAAAAATAATGTAAATTATACGATTACGCATGTTTTAAACCCCCCAAAAATAGTGTGTACTATGCACTGTGTAGAAGTATATACTACGGTAAATTGTGCGACCGAGTTGTCCCCCTTTACTTCTGGATATATTAATTTAAACAAGGGGTCAGTACTTTCGGAGATTGGCGACATAACATAATTATGGGAAAAATAAAGGGAACAATGTATCTGGGTAGTAAGACGATACAGTCGTAGTACATGATCCTGAGATTGGGTCTCAAAAACAGTTTTGCATGGGCGGCGCAATTCTTTATAACCATTTATTCAGCCAACTATTAATTATGAAAATACGACCCAAATATTTAAACGAGTATTTCTTTGATTTATATGTATCATTTTAAACCGTAATTGTTTTTCGGCATCATAATTTCTGCCATACTGGACCTCGATTTATATTCTAAACATATACGATCCGTACAAGTTGCTAAACAATATATTCAAGTACTCTTCAACTATAAGACTAAGACATGTCTCATCTTTAATTAAAGATTTGGAGGCAACTTCAAACATCAGCTGGGGTACTTAAATCGGGAATTATAAGCAAAATATAATTCAAAAATATACTTATTCAATTGAAGAGCATACGTTGAGCTTTAGGTAGCCTGATTTGAGTGAACAGTGATGTAATGCTTTTTAATTTTGGGTCATTTTCTACAATTATAATACTTATTTTGTGAAAACAGAGAGAGCGCATAATATGAAATTTGCATACAAGTTAATTAGCTAGACCTACATCTAATGGAACATTTATCTCTAAAGATCGTTTCCAGTCCTGTTATGACAAATTACTCGGTAATGTCCTTTAAAGCAGCATGCCTCCAGATTTATGCTAATTTTCATGAAAAAATTGAAAATATATTTAAAAGTACAATATTGTGAAGTGAACAAAAAAGGGAATTTACAACAGTGTACAAATTGCAAACCGCACTTACAATCCACGTGAGTTACCAAAAAGAGGTCAAGTTATACATAAATGCCTCTTACTACGTCAGTAACGCAGTACAATTATAGTGATTGATACTGCAAAATCAGTCATTAATCGCACATAACATGTAAATAATTAATTGAATATTGAATATTTTTGCTTTTCTTAAGATCTTAATATATTTTTCTAAAGATTGAATTTCTTGAAATAGTTTTGGCTCACCTGGAGGCGTGCAGCTTTAAGCTTTAGAATGTAACATCAATTTTCTGAATTGAAGGCGTTAATTTGAAACCAAATACACATGTATATGTTTTTGAGATCATAAATGGAGGTTACTCTCTGAACCCCATGAATCTAATATAGATTTAGACTGGGTAATGGCCTTTTGTGAAGTTAGAAAATTCTTAATTTTAAGTAGGGATAACTAGATCAAAGAAGCCCATTTTAGATTTCTACACAATTTTTTACAGCCGTTAGCCAAATATGTCAAAATCACTTTACATTGTTTTAAGACGTTACATATCTTATTGATTGCTTTAAATCTGTAAACAATATATTAGAATCAAGTATTGTCACGCAGGCAAGTAATCACTAATCGAAAAGAAAATTTAATAAAATGATTTATAAAAAATCAATAAGATGATTAAATACAACGACAAATCTTACGACAATATACATCATTCTAGCAGATTGACTGATGCTATATATCTCGTTATTGTGAAGGAAACTTGTAGAACATCTGCAAATATTTCGTAATATTCACATTTATATGTTTTTAATATTGAATTCTGCTCAAACACAGCAAATACCCTAAACCTTCACACAACGTCAAACCGTCGAAACCCCGATGTCTAATAGTCCAGTCAATTTGTAACAAAATATGCTAAAATACTTCAGAAAATGGGAAAAGCATGAAATTTGGCACAGATGTAAATAAAGGGAAAAGAAACATTTTGGGCATGGGACCCATTTTATATATGCCAAAATGGTTGCCATGGCAGCAATTTTTTAAAATGACCGCCATTACATGGAATTATCACCTTCATTTTCCATTACAGGCTATTTATAGTTACAATTTTACTGGAAAATTTTCCCAGTTTTCACTTAACATGAGAGATTTGCATTACTAATACTAATTTACAATTATTATTCTATTAATTGTTTCTGTTTCTATGGTAACTAAGAAGTTACTGAAATTACAAAACAGTCTATTTCAGAACTTTGAAATATTTTTTGGTAATTTTCTCATTTATTTGTTGTAATCCTAAGTAGACGATCATGCCAAATAATTATTAGATATAATGCCTTAAAATACTTTATGTGTAGATTGTGAGCAATGTACCATATAAGATGTATTCAAATTGTAATTTACATAATTTACAAACAGACTAATTTGTCTTAACATATTCCATTCCTGTAAATGCAAGGAAAGCTGGAAGTTTGTATATTTCCTTCAGCTTAATCAACAATATTTTGCTAGCACCACATATTACGAAAATTTCATGTTAAACAATATCTTATGATACTATGAAAATGAAAGAACAAAAGCGTATGTATCCAAGGTACTTTATAGTGCCTGAAAGGGTGGATTGACCCTCATTAGGCATAGAATACACACACGGTCCTGTAGGCATTGAGCTCTCAGATCTATTAAATGTAACACCGCTTTCATGTTGGATTATTCATAATTCAATTTGAGAGTGATGATATAACCTAAATATTTATTTTCATGTTTTTAAAGGGAGACACAGGCATCAATTTCATTTTCGTTTTGAATTTTTCGTTCATTAATCTGTAAATCCTCAAAATATATAC
Organism: Ruditapes philippinarum; assembly: GCF_026571515.1. Classification (NCBI taxonomy): domain Eukaryota; kingdom Metazoa; phylum Mollusca; class Bivalvia; order Venerida; family Veneridae; genus Ruditapes; species Ruditapes philippinarum. The sequence goes on along the minus strand of NW_026863396.1, from coordinate 75,344 downwards.
ACTTAATATATATACTTGCCAGTCATCGGTGATTCTGTCGGCGGCTAAATTTCGTTTATATTTACGCTTCAAACTCAAAATAAATAGAGTTGATACGAAAGTTCATGCTTGGACTTTTACAAATGTCATTTTAGCGTGATCTGAGTATATAACATAATTTTGATATAGTCATTAATTTGCCTGCATATTCCTTTAATTATTTTTTTTTAAATTTCATAATTTACGTTCAATGTTAAATTTTAGTCACCAGGATATTTAAAGATTGTGTAGTTTTGTGCTTTGCAAGCTGTATGCATATTGAAATTCTATTGGTGATGTTGAGTGTCCTATTTCATGTTATTATAATGATATCAAGTATCTCTCTAGTTGACGGAAGTCTATCTGAGGTAAAACTTTCATCTGAAGTTTATGTTAAACATAGTCCTGAAAGAATTGACAGCCTTAGACAGAGATTGGATAACATTAACAACCGTGACTTAACATGCTTAATCAATCACAGGAATCTCAAAATATGAATACAACAGAGACCAACGTTCATGGTATGCAGTCCTGAAATTGTTAAGTCATATGAATTTGTTAATCAGGTTTCAATGAAAAGGTCACTGTTGCGCAAAAATAGAAATTCAGTTTACGCTCAATCACTTGAGTTTGCTTCGGCCTATTGACATCAAATTTAGTATGTGGGTAGATGTAGCTTTGTATTGCTACCAAGGTGTGTGTGCACAAGGTCAAGATATAAAAACGAAACTCAGTTTTCACGCAATAATTTGAGTTTGCTTTCACTTATTGACTCTAAACTTGCTGTGTGGGTAGCTTATATTAGGATGAATCTTTGGATTGCTATTTAAATATCTGGGATTAAGGTCAATGTCACTTTTTTGTTCTAGAACAAAATTACAAAACTGGGATTGGTAGCAAAGAGCCTTAGTTAGGATATTTGCTCTTTATCTTTGTAAAGTTGCTCTTTGGGACATGTATAACTGCAAACAAGATAGCAGTAATGTTTATCCTATTGAGCTTCAAAACTGTACATAATCTCAACCATCATTCTCATTCTATTGAATTGTTCGTAATTACGTCACATATCATAAAAAGAATTGCACATGTCAGATAAATTGTAAAGGAAGGTTATGAAGCCCATAATGCTCTTGAAGATGTAAAGGGTTTACAGACTCTTGTAACAGCTACTAATATAACTGATGAACTTCTTTGCAGGCACATTCTTACGATAAATTCTGCTTTAGATTTTTACTTATTTGATAAATAAACAGATGAGTATTTAGATTCCATGGCTTGCTTAATAAATAACAAAATCTTGACGGCAGCTATGTGTAAAAAGGTAGCTAGAACTGGTTTAGGACTTTGTCATTTGGCAGTATCTAGGGGAGGGCTAGATGGGCTTTTCTGTCTCTTATCTGAAAAAGTCAATGGCAAACCAAGAGTGACTGCTGTAAAAAGAAAAGCTAACCAGTTGTTTGAGTATTTAAATGCACAATGAAAATTTAAAACAATTAAAGAGAGTAAATGCAATTAGTAATTGTGGATCAATGTGATACATGTGCAGGGATTTTTTGACCTTATTTTATAGATGATATTCGGTTGTATTCCATATTGAAAATATTTATTATATTTTTATGAATGAAATATTGAGAAATATTGATGAAATAAATGCGTATTTTCATTTTCCATATTTTCACTTAAACATTTATTTTTCACTGTAGTGAAACATATTTTCCGTATTTTCACTGGTGTCTTGCTGAAATACTTTTTTCTAAATTCTGCCAGTACTCAAATTATAAGGGAAAGTCTTTCAAATTGTATTGTCAAAAAATTGCCATCTAGCCCTCCCTTAGATACCGCCACTCATGAAATATTTATTTTCATACCACTCAATGAAAATTAATCCTGTATTAATAGAAAAAAAACTTGAATATACTCTGTATATTATTTTCCCAATCCACAGGGAAAAATTCTGAATTGAAAATATTGAATAACAAATTCTAAAATCTTTTATAAGGACTAAATAAGGACTTCTTCACTGGTATTGTGTTTAAATGTATGCAGATGCCATCCTAGACAGTTATTCAATATATATATACTTATATCAATTATATAAGAAATGCGACTTTACTGTTTCTTTTTCTGCTATTTATATTTTTGTTCCTTTTACAACCTGTTAATTTCCTTTACTTTTTAATAATATTAGTAAAAAAATGTAGTTCAATCACTTCCCCTCCATACTTAGATCATTAGTTTTGTAAAATGTTTAGACAAGATTATATTTTTTGTTACGTCTACTACTGCTTCTAAATTGATAATTGTATATGTTCACATGTTTTAACATATTGTATACTGTGACTCTGTCAATAAATTGTTGAATTGAATTGAAATTGGTATGGGTCAAGTTCCCATAATCTGGAAAAAAAACCTGCGTGTATGTTTCCTTTAGTTTTTCATAAATACTGTACATGTAGATCTCACATTATCTGTTATATGGATAAAATATTATTTATAAAATAAATGGTTATAAAACATGAAAAAGAAGCGACACTGTTTGAGAAAAGAAATTTTTTAGTACTGTTTAAGTTATACCGTATTATTAGTTATAAAGTTTTTTGACAGTAATATGACCGGATATAAATGTTATTTTGTACATAACAGCTCAGGTTATATTGCATATAATCATTTATATAAGGACATATCAATTGTCCAGAATCTTTAAAACAAATGTATAATGATGCAATCATTCTTCATATGAGAAAAAAATGAAACAATTTAACTAAATTTTTACAAGGACTAATTTATCGTTTTTTCTGTTGAATGAAATACTTGTTTTGTGAAGAAAACGGTTAATATTATTGTTTTTTGTCATTAATATAGAAATAATAAGATGGTTCTGCTTAAATTTATGCCTATTGATTTAATTTTACTTATTTTTTTTATGATTTATGCTGTTTTGAGCATTTTTCAGAAATGGTTACCATGGACACCATTGATTTTTTAAATAAGTACATGTAACATGGTGATGTAATAATTTCATCACTAAAATTTGTCAATAACACTCATATGATAGTGTATAGAAAAGATAGAAAAGTTTTGTCAAAAATCTATTTAGCACAATTTCAGGAATATTAATTTAGTTGCTTGATTTATGGATATTTATCAATGTTTTCTTGCGTTAACTAGTATAAAAACCAGTTTTGTGAAAAAAAGGATCATATTATAGTTTATTTGACATTAATAAAATATAATTAGATGGTTTTATCCCTAAATTTATATACATTGATTAAATTGTTTTTGTTTTTTTATGATTTATGCTGTTTTGAGCATTTCTTTCAGAAATGGGAACCTTGATTTTAAGAAAAAAGTAACATGGTGACCCTATCATTTTATTGATTTATTTTGACCAGAACACTTATATGTTGATGTATAGAAAGAATTCGCAAAATCTATTGAGAAGATTTTTTTATATTTATTTATTTGAAGAACTGTTTACATTTTATCATTTTCATTTGTAGGAGGTAATATTGAGAATGAAAATTTGTGAAGTAAAAAGGTAATATTGTACTTTATTCCACAAAATAATAATACTGTTAAAGGTTTCTATGTAAATTGATATATATTGAGTAACTGATGACACGTGTTACTGTATTTTCATTAAATACAGCTATTAATGAATTGTATCATTTTGGTGCATACGGTTACCATGTACACTGTCATTTTACAATAAATTTAATCCGATGACATATGCTTTTTTGTGATTTTAGAAGTCACCATACATTTTTACATAAAATATAAAAAATTACCAATTTCTTTTGAAGGATCAAACTCTAGAAAACGCCCTTAATGTATTTGTGGCTGAACATATAGAGGACATTCACATACAACATGTGATACTGAGGCTATCAAACTTATAATTTAAAGTGTTCTTAAAGAAAAATGGTTCTCATGTAACTTCTACTTTACATGCACCACTGTTGTCATGTTTCGTTTCGTAATCTTTTAAGAAAATATTCAACTGTTAAACTAAATGCCGGACGGGCATATATCTTTCCTCAAAATAATTCCATTCATTTCATTTAAAAAATTATCTTATAACCAGACGAAAACTCCAGAAAAAGTGTACCAGTGTATGTATTGATATATGACACTTAAATAAATTAAATCCAATATTGCATGTTCTTCATAATGGATTAATGTAAGAACTAACATTTAGAACACAATCCATGATAAATTAACAAAAGGGCTTACATTAAATTAAATTACAACCGCTTTAAAATCAATAGCAAATATAAACCAAATTACCCTAAGTGACATAAATAAAACACAAATATCAAAAACTGACATACAGCCATATACAATGTACCTAAAAAAATATTTAAAAAAAAACCACACACAATGAATGCAATATAACCTGAGCTGTTATGTACAAAATAACATTTATATCCGGTCATATAACCATCTATATAAGGAAATATTAATTGTCCAGAATCTTTAAAACAAATTTATAATGATGCAATCATTCTTCATATGAGAAAAAAATGAAACAATTTCACTAAATTTTTACAAGAACTAGTTTATCGTTTATTTCTGTTTAATGAAATACTTGTTTTGTGAAGAAAACGATTAATATTATTGTTTATTTGACATTAAGATAGAAAAAATAAGATGGTTTTGCTTAAATTTATGCCTATTGATTTAATTTAACTTATCTTTTTATGATTCATGCTGTTTTGAGCATTTTTCAGAAATGGTTACCATGGAAACCATTGATTTTTGAAAAAAGTACATGTAACATGGTGATGTAATAATTTCATCACTAACATTTGTCAATAACACTTATATGATAGTGTATAGAAAGTTTTGTCAAAATCTATTTAGCACATCTTAATTTATTTGCTTGATGTATGGATATTTTATCAATGTTTCTTGAGTTAACTAGTATAAAAACCAGTTTTGTGGAAAAAAAAAGATATAGTTTATTTTACATTAACATAATATAATCAGATGATTTTATTCCTTTAATTTATAAAAATTGATGAAATTGTTTTTATTTTTTATGATGTATGCTGTTTTGAGCATTTTTTTCAGAAATGGTTACCATGGGAACCTTGATTTTAAGAAAAAAGTAACATGGTGACCCTATCATTTTATTGATTTATCTTGACCAGAACACTTATATGTTGATATAAAGAAAGAATTAGAAAAATCTATTGAAAATATTTATTTTTTATATATTAATTTATTTGAAGAACTGTTGTATATTTTATCATTTTCATTTGTAGGAGGTAATATTGAGAATGAAAATTTGTGAAGTAAAAAGGTAATATTGTACTTAATTCCACAAAATGATAATACTGTAAAAGGTTTTCTATGTAAATTGATATATATTGAGTAACTGGTGACACATGTTACTGTATTTTCATTAATACAGCTATTATAATGAATTTTATCGTGAACGTAGAACCCTTGCTCGAATCCTGAAATAGGCATGTTTATTCCCTTACTATATTTTAACCTTTTGATCACGGCTATTTGAAAACAATTAGTTTAACACATTTTCGCATTAAACAGATTGAGTTATTAAGAGTCAATAAATTCGCTAATAGGGCTGTTAAATGACCAAATAAATAGCAATGGAAGAAAATGGTGCCAAAATTGTAAACAATGTGGCGAATATAATTCAGAATTTCAAAACGAATAAAATGATATTACTATTCAATTTGTCCAATGACTGTTAAAATGCAAATACATTTATTTTTTGCCTTAACCGTTACAGTATAAGTTTAAATTTCAGTTGTTCAAAATATAAATTTCACTACAGGTAAATAAAAGAGAGAAAATCAAAATGTACGTGATATATTATGAAAGTAATAAAACACACTTAAATGCGCACAATTGCAGATTTGAACTCGAGAAAACCATGTTTATTACCTGAGCGCTTCATAACCTGAACTCCCATGCCACTCCGCTACTCGGGATTACGTAATTACATTTCTATTCTTATATATTGTAATAAAAATAGAAAAAAATGATAAATGAATAACTTTCACAGCCAACTACATCATAATGGTCTGTAATAGTTACCGTACGAGGAATAGGTCTGCATAGTATTTACAGACCCGGGTGGCGATTTGAAGACCGAGAGAGCGTAGCGATCGAGGTTTTTAAAAGGCCACCGGGTCTGTAAATACTATGCAGACCTATTCCAAGTGCGGTAACTATCTTACCTGCAAGCTCTTTTGTTTTTCTATCCATACATCAGTTTTTAACTCAGTATTTATTAATATTACTCACAAGAAACATATTATTTATGTACTTTATCATGTTAAAGAAAACATTCCAAAGCATCCCAAAGCCAAGCAAAGATACCATCCGCTACGCTCTTGTAATTCATTCGTTCACTAATCAGGTGTTATTTGAATATTCTCGTGATTTTCGTGGGGTTTCATTATGTAATAAGGTCAGTTAATGTACTTGTTGAGTTGAGTCACAGAAAATGAAAACAGAACTTGTTGAGTAGGGAAAGGTAAGATCATTATTTTGATAAATGAATACATAACATATTAATGATATAAACAAATATAGGAAGATAAAAATGTTTTCTAATCATAAAAAACGGAATACTTTATCTTTATATATAAAAATTTCATGGTAAATAGATGATCATGATTAAAATATACGATTTTTTCAAAGGAAAGTAAAAGACGGGGTTCTATGAATAAATATTAGTACATTGTATTACATGTAGTGACACCGTCATGTAAGTTGGGTTTGTTGATGTTGTTTTTTATGATGGCTGATTTTAAATGTTCTTAGAATTTTATCCATGTTTGGAAGAATTACCTTTCGGCGTATTCTTAATTAGCATCATCTTAGCATCATCTGTTATTCATACGTTTGATAAGACCGGTCTAGAATGGAAGCGCAAGTCGTTTTCTTGCGAAGAACAGGCGAGTACTGGTATACAAATTAGAAAAACGGTCTTATACTTAAGATGAACTATACTCTCACTGAAAGTAATATTTTGGGAAATAATGCAGGATTGTGCAAAATCAGACATAGTTGTGAAAATAAATGCCGAAAACTTGTAACTTATGAAGCTATATAGTTCGGCAAATGTGTTAGGCATACCGAAAATCAAACTATAAAAAAGGCTAATCTTTTTCTATTAAACTTTAAAATATATATCGACCCTTTTACCTATTCAAAGTGGTCACCCCCCCCCCCCCCCCTCACAATTCAGCGTTATTTTGCGATGAATATTGTGTACCGTAATGCACGAGTTTCTCGACTTCACATAATTATTTTCTATTGTATAGAGAACAATAGAACAAAAACAGGTCGGTATATATTTGCAGACCTGTTAAGCGGTCGGTAAGTGATTTACTAGACCGCTTTTAACAAAAGAGCCGGTAGGTAAGACCAAATAATGTAAACGTTATCGTGTTCGACTTATAATAACCGCGGATAAATACAATAAAACCAGGCAAGCATATCAAAACAAATCGCCCATTTTGAGAGAAAGATCATCGTGCTACCAATTAAAATAAATAGAGGATATTGAATGAGTGTAAGTTCAATACTGAATTTATTGCACGGGTTGAATAATATTATTTTATTCAACGAGTGCAATAAATTCAGTAATGAACTTACACGAATTTAATATTCTATTTATCACATACCCAAGACCGTTTAAAGTGCAATAAGAGTCATTTTTCATTGACGCGCCTATAGTATAACGCTAACATTTAGCGCGTCTGTATAACGCTAATGACGTCACGTCAAAATGATTATATGCACGGCCGTGCAATACCATTTTTAAGGAGTCGCAAAATCGGCACGGGTGTGTGATAAATGATCTTTACTATATAAACCTGATAAAAGACGTAATAATAAAACGCCCCTGACATATCGATAGTTAAAAGATTCTATGTTTAACAAAAATACTTCAAATTATCTCAAAGCCAGAATCAACCTCCAGAAATAAATGTACCATTTAAATAAACTAAACTCAGTATTACTTAATAATGGATTAATTTAAGAACTGACATTTAGAACACAATCCATGATACATTATAAATGTTAAATGTCAATATAACAAAAAGGGCTTACAATAATCAGATTCCGTCAAAACCCGTCAAACAAAACATAAAGAAAAAATACAAATCACTGACAAGAAACATAGCAATCATTGTTATATATTAACACATCTAATAGTCAAAAAAGAATGCAGTAAAATCATAACTATATCAATCTTTATAAGACTAGAGAAACCATTACCATAAGTCTTCTAACCTTGAAAAGAGAATACCTCCTTCAAACGGAAATAAAACGTGTAAGACATAAAGATACAGTCAAACAACGCACTAGAAGTCTAAAGAATAAGAACAACTTCCTTTAAAGACTATGTATCTGAATATTTTGACATAGCTACATTCATTTAATCAACAAACTTTTTTACAGACAAAAATATAACATATATACGTGAACACACACACAGACACACACACACACACACACACACACGCACACACAAACACACACACACGCACGCACGCACGCACGCACACATATATATCAAAAAATATTATAAGAAACAAAATATACCAACCTTAGTGAGCGACATTCAATTCCAAAGTGAAAAGTATTTTTAATAAAGACAGGTAATAAGGTAACTACGCAGTTGTTTAAAAAAAAACTGTGTCAATAAATAAACTAGAGCTTTTGTTTTGTTGTTTTTTGAATTCAAAACCAAATAAAACCCCCCAAAAAACCAAAACAGGGATTGGGTAGCATTTTTGCTTTCATATAGCTATTGTGTATCGTGACTTGCTCGAAACGAATCATCAAGATGAAATGTCATGATTACCCGGATTAGTTTCCTGTTGATGACTGACTAACGAGGAGAGAAGCGTAGTACGGTGGCATGAATGGGACATTAGAAATATTTTTTAATTACTTATTTCAAGTGAACGTGTTAATTTTGCATCGCTCGTGTAAGTATTGCGCGTAAAGGTCGCCCACGTGAGGACTTATACAAACTTTATTAGAATAACGTGCGCATGTGTATATATAAATACATACACGTTATACTAATAAATGCACGTGGTGTAAACCTTACATGTGTCAACTATCACGTGCGGACGTATTGAAAAATACTTTGATTGACAATGCATGCATGCCTATTAGTTCTTAAGGCGCATCTGGTGACTAATACGTGCGCAAGTTATAATTATGTATGTACGTTGTAGTTGAAACCTTTGCAAGCGCTAATTAACACTTACGGACGCTTTTTATATTATGTGCGCATGTCACAGTTAACACATGCACAGGTATTTGTTACAACGTGCGCACGTCTTCCAATTTCCAATTCCAACTAAATCCCGTCGATCAAGTAAAGATTACGACAATCTGCATCAACAACAAACTAAATGTTTTGAATGGTAAATATATGAATAAAAGTATTGCGGCTATATTTAATCTATGTAATGATCACTCTGACCTTTGGAAGGTCACTTTAGTAAACTCTTTGAAGAGAATGTTTATGAATGATATCGTCATAATCTTTACTTGATGGGCGGGATTTTCCAAATACCAATCAGGGTTGAACCGTTTGCTGATGTTGTAAGATCTCGTGGTTCAACCATTTTGCTACTTTTGTGTAAATATTATGAAAATAATATTATCATGAGTTATTTAGTAATGCGCACGAGATAATTAAGTGGTGCGCACGAGATACTATGTCGTGGTCACGACATAGTATCTCGTGCGCACCACTTAATTACTCGTGGCCATGACATAGTATCTCGTGTGCATCACTTAATTATCACGTGCGCACCACTTAATAACCGGTGGTCACGACACAGTATCTCGTGCGCACCACTTAATTATCTCGTGCGCACCACTTTATAACTCGTGGCCACGACATAGTATCTCGTGCGCACCACTTAAGAACTCGTGGCTACGACATAGTATCTCGTGCACACCACTTAATAACTCGTGGCCACGACATAGTATCTCGTGTGCACCCACTTAATAACTCATGGCCACGACAAAGTATATCTTGCGCACCACTTAATAACTCGTGGCCACGACATAGTATCTCGTGCGCACCACTTAATAACTCATGGTCACGACATATATCTCGTGCGCACGAGATATATTCAATCAAACATATTTCACCTATGTGCCATTGTAGATACTAGGACAAAGTAAACATGTATTTAATTGTATTAATTAGTTACCAAGTTATTTAGTTACTTAGGTTATTCATGAGCAGGAATGTAAACTGACCGATTGTTTAATAATTATAGTAATTGCGTGTGCAAATTCTCAATTTTACTACAATTGATATAGCATTAAATGGTTAGATCTCGGGCACACTGTAGATATATAAAACTATATTGTACCTTGTAATTCGTTTACACATTAATCTGTTAATATGTTCTTAATTAATACATGTATGCAAAAATATATGTATGAGCACCAAATATGTGTATGTATGAGAATCATGAGATTCAAATCAATAGAACACATATACATATACATATAATATCATGAACACTGAACATAATCTACCGAGAGTACCAGATAAATTCGGAGTTTTTATTTATATTGTGTCTCTCGGTATTTTCATGCACATGAATTTCCAAGATCGTTATTGGTGACCTCGCCATTTTAGATGGAACTTATAAAATGTCATTTATATCAGATTATTTCTAAGGATAAATACATTGTCACCTGTTGTAAAAATTGAAATGGGAGGAAGCAAGAATAATACATCTCAAATATCCGAGAAATTTAATTTAATACTTTGTTTTCGAAACTCCTTTAGATTCATTAGGAATTTAGACTAATATACGTTTCGGAAAGATCCTTTAGATTATTTTACTAATTTGAGAATGTCCAATTAGATTCTCTGATTTCAGTCCATTATGTTAAACTGATCAATGGACATCCTACCTTTATTCAGTTCTTCCGCGTATATTTTACAGGAAGTTAATATATCTCAGACAGACAAAACCTGTCTTTATTTTATTTTATAATCGTGAACTTTAAAATATAGTTTATCTCGGTAATGAAAGGGTGGAGATATCATGAAATGGTAATAATTGGAGAAACAGAGACATCGTTTAGCAGACAAATTAATTAGCACTGAAGCTCGTTAAGGCTTCAACGGACGGTACAGCACTAATTAGAGATAAGATGTACAATTTTCAAAGCTATACAAGACTTGCATTCAGACGGTAATTCTACACTGTAAGAATCATCTGAGGTTTCCCTTAACATTGATCCTATATATATACTTTACTCACTAAATACTTTTTTCGCCATGAGTAATGTTTGTACACCTCCATTTTAAATATATATATATATATATATATATATATATATATATTATATATATATATAATATATATATATATATATATATATATATATATGTAATTTTTTTAATGTAAAACCTGACCGAGACTCAAAACCTGGGACCCTCGGAATACCGTACTGCGGCTCTACTGACTAAGCTATCTGGCCGCCTACAATCTACCTCCCTTCCCCAATAAGAGAACAATTCAATACCGAGACATGATCATTTTCGGAATAATTTGGGATTCGAACATAACACAACTTTGGGTCTCCTGAAGACTTTTTCAACATCATTTTTACCCCCATTTTACTACTATGTTTACCTTTAAGCCCTAATTGTTCTGGAATTTTATTCATTACACCCAATATCAGAAGATAATTTGCTTATCTGTTACTTGTCATTGTTGGAGGTCTGTAAAAATCTGTACGACAAGATTTTCAATTACAGCATTCCTAGTGTAAAGGTGAGTAGTTTTAGTCATTTTTATATTCTTTTGTATAAATTTTAGGGGAAAATATGCAGTAGATTTATATAATTGACAACCAATCAATCGATTATGCAGATGACAAAATGTGTCATATAATTTCGCGATTTTAAACACAATTTTGAATGAAGTAATACTTTAAAGAGAGTTTATCTTTTACTCACTGTTCTACATTGTTTTCTTTTGTACCATTATCAAAAATGACGCAGAATTAACCACACATCTTACTGAGTATTTAAAAAAATGTATATGCACAATTTATGTATTTTTTTCTTTTCTACGGAAGCGTGTTGTGACCAAAATCACGAAAGTCTAGGGATATTTTTAAAATGTTAAATTTGACTTATTTCAAAGAGTTGGCATGTTTTATGAATTGTGGAAATCATAATTAAATCAAATAATGTGTTAACTTGATGTAAACAAACGAATGTTGTAATACATAATGCATTTCTAAGCGAAATGATAATATTCCAGCATGTTATATGAAAAATAGACAGCGTATCCAATAGGGTGTAATCAAGCTAAAACTATTACCTATTAATGAGGAAGTTTGTAATGGAAATTTGTACATTACTTTAACTTCTTAACAAAAGATATGGATTTAAAACCCAAATTATTATGCCAATTATTTGATTCTTTTGTAGGCTCAATCATATCATATGCATCTGAAGTATTAGGTTATAGCCAATCAAAAGATATTGAGCGTATTCACTTGAAATATTGTAAAAGAATTTTAAATGTTAGAGCCAATACAAGCAATGTTCGTATCGCGAACTCGGCCGTTACCCATTGCATATAAATCGATACGAAAGAATAATTAAGTTTTGGTGCAAATTGATAAATACTGACAATATGATTTTACGGAAAACATATGAATTAAGTTTATCTGATTGTTAAAGGTAAAAAAAAACTGGGTATCAAATGTTAAAGAAATGCTAGATATACGTATATGGTTTATCCAAATACTTTTTTGAAAATAATATCGTAGATAGTAAATTATTTCCAAAAATATTTGAACAAAGAGTTATTGATAATTACATACAAATATGGCATTCATCTCTAGAAAATAATTCTGTTTTAGAACTTTATAAAAACTGTAAATAATTATATTCATACGAAAACTATCTTAACATATTACCAAAGGATCTTAGATTTAACATTACAATAATAAGAATGTCTGCACATACACTAAGAGTACCAACGGGTAGATATGGTCAAAATAGAATCCCAAGGAGTGAAAGATATTGTTAATGTTGTAATACTATGGATTTAGAAGACGAATTCCATTTTGTTTTGATATGCCCATGATATGTTGACATATGGAAAAAAAAATGTGAAACGATATTATTACAAATGCCCATCAATGTGTAAATTTATTGAACTGATTTCTTCTAATAATAAACTTATACTTACTAATCTAGCTAAATATTTTAGAGAATCGATTAAAATCAGGAACATTATTGTTAGTACTAACAACTGAATTTTGATATTTTGTTACAAATTTATTCTTAACAATCAATTGATTTGTTGTATACTCAGCGTAACAAATTGTTTTATACGTGGTAATAATATAGTCTTAATCCATTATTGTTCATTCTCCAGCTTTACATGAAATTCAATACTATATGTTAAATCCTATATTATTTGTTAAAAAGAAACGTGACATCTTTACAATTTGTGTATTTATATTGTAGTGATGATGCACTATGTACAAATCTAAAATAAAATTCTGTTCTGTTCTTTACAAAGTTTTATATCTTATGTTTTAACTATTTTTTATTCTATCATTCTAGACAATTTGGATAAGTCTAATAATCAAATGCCAACATGCAATAGATTTCATGCACTTAACAAAATGGTTTTAAAACACACAATTTACTTAAATACTAAGATGACATATTCGAAGAGAAAAATGAAATAAGGTGTTAACAGACCACTTCAAAAATGCATTTGATATAGATTTTAATCATATCTTTTCCGATCTTAAACCATTTTATTCTTATTATAACATATTAAATCTGCTTCAATTGTTTTCTTTCTAAATGTTGTGTAGCTTGATAATCTATAATCTGATACCAGTGCCAGTTATATGTATATTTTAAGTAATGTTTTCCATGTTGCTGTCAGCATTTATAGAACAGTTAATTGTTGTATAATTAGTTAGAAGATGGATAGACACGTGACTTCTACACAAGGTATAATGTGATGTGAGAGAAAAATGGCTTTTTACGTAGATATATCTTATTGAATGAATGAAAACAAAACAATTGGATGTCTTTCAGGTTTGTTAATACAATAGAAATTGATATATCAACACAAATTTACATCCTTATTTTACAGCATGACTATAATAAATGCACATACAAAAGAGTTTGCTCATACCAACATTTTCTTAGGCGTTTCCCTATTATATCATTTCAATACTATTTCTTTTTAATATCTTTTTGATAATGTTTTATGGACTTTATATATCTTATTTCCAGAGGAAGGGCTAAACATAGTATGGGATGGTTGATTGCAGAAGACAATATTTAGCGAAAGTCCAGCCTTTTATATTTTGGCGAACAAAAATCAATCCGTTGATTGGATGTGGCAAGAGTTTTCCATATCTCCAAGTTAGGAGCATCGTCGGTGGTAACCCAGCTTATTTACCGTATACATGTATTAAATGTAGTATATACGGAATGTGTACCGTAGGTTCCGACGATGAGTTAGGAGAGGCTAAATGGCCTCTGTTTGAAAAAGATCATTAACAGGTAAATCAAAGAAAAACCCTCTATTTTTTTAATACACTGTTGCTGTACCAGATTCAATTGTGTGTTCTACTGCATAGATAACCTTTCTAAAGGGAATTCACATTTGTAAAAGCTAAATGGTTTTCTTATTTTTAGTGTCCAAAACTGCAGTTTTCTTACATTCTCGGAATTACGAAGATCAGAGATTTGTTTGTTGGTTTTTATGTCACATCAACACTTTACAGGTTATACGAACAGAAATGCAAATATAATGTATATAAATAATGATTATTCGTGTAAAATGTGCAATTTTGAATTATAATATGAATTTAGATAGATTCATACAACTTTATTCTTGGTAGAGCTAACTTGTAAGAATATAAAATGGAATCTGACTTAAAGTAAAAAATAAAATATTTTATCATTAGTGGGTGGGGTAATGTTTTATACCAGTCTAAATGATGATGTATAGATTATGCAGTGTTGCGACTTTTTTAATGTAATGAACAATGGTTGAAATGTTTTAGTTTAAATAAAGCATGTTTGTGTTTTCATGTGTTACTTTGTTACTGACCATATTTGCGTAGAATATCTGGGTTATTTAATTTCACAAATTTTTCTAATTGAAAACACATGATTTCAAAACATGACATTTTTAGCATTTTATAATTCGATTTTTTTTTTTGGACTTTTTTCCTGTAGCAACACATATATAGTAGATAACAAATATGCAAATATCTTTTCTGAAGGAATTTGTTTGAGGTTGGGTCTTATTTTTGGCTAAAATGCCTAGCCTATTTCACACCTTTTAATTGTCCGTTAAGAAGTTCAAACAGTCTGTTCAAAACTGAAGTGTTTTCAATATAAACAAGGTATACTACTACACAATAGGCTTCTTACAGTATAAAAACTTGGTCAGACTTCAAGCGAGTACAGGCTGGCCCTGGCTCTGAACTGGTGGCTTAGGCTTATTAATTTAGTTCCATAAGATTTCAGGTTAACTTTATTCGTTAGTGTAAGGGCTTATTTTAATGTATTAACATTTACTCGTAAATGCACGACCAGTGCATTAAAACAGCTACATTCAGCATTAGTGTTAACAAGGATTCTGTCATTTATCAGTAAGCTGCTGTTTTATATTCTGATTTTAACTGCGCTAATATATGCAATGATGTTTAAGAAACTATTAATTTATATATTATCTTATTTCACAGTTGAATAAAATGATCAATATTTTATTTGGTTAAAACATATCTATTTAAGCTTGATTGCGAAAGAAGTTCTTGCAACCTATATTAATCACTTTCGAGTCTGATTCCTGGAAAATACCACTACTGGTGTCATATGAAGAAACATGGTCATGACCCGATTAGGGCTCGAACCTATGAACCCCGAGTTGAGATGCAGACACCTTAACCACTATGCCACCACTCCCCTTCATATTTTATTTCATATTTGATGAATCCATTTTGTCCTTACCATAGATAAGTTTAATGCAAATAATATATATATAATTAATAATGAAACATCAAATTAGCAAAGAATAAAGATACTTCTTGACATTGTGTAAGATATTGAGCGCATGTAGTTCGGCATTTAGATGTTTAACTATAACAGTTTGAGTTTGATACATGTACATACGGAATTTTGCATATGTCTAGAGCTGCCGCAAGAAACATTTATGTTCAATTTTTATGACAACCACACTTTATCCTTGCATATCGTGGCAACTTCCTTAAAAAAGACACTTAAAAAAATGTTGCCTCAACTGGGATTTGAACTCAAGACCTCTCACACCATAAACGAGCGTTACCCCTGCACCAAGGAAATTATATGAAAAAAAAGCTTTAAAAAAGTCAGATAATTCTAAATTTAGATTTTCCATTACGGGTTTGTAATCCTTATTAATTTCGAGGTATTTTGTTTACGAAAAACCTGTTGTTTAACACTGATGTCAATAATTTAGCGAAAATCTTCTCGCCAAAACAGTCCGACATATGGATATATTCCACTGCTCGGCAGTAAGAAAGTCAGAATTATTTGTGTACTACGCACTGAAGTTTTCGGTTATCGACATCGCTAAAAATAGCATTTTCCTTGATAAAACCACGGATTTAAATCCGTGATAAAACTGATATTCATTCGCGTGCATTTAGTGACAAAACTATAAGCCAACGCTACTTTTAAACTTTGAAATTCAATGCGTTGTAATTTGTTGGAAACTTGTAACCAAAAAAAAAATTCTGTCTTTTTATACATCGCTAGTTTTAAGCTGTTTTGAGAACTACTTATTGATGTTAGGTTTGTCATGACATCTCTGTGCCAGAGATTGAATGTCAGCATAATGATTGTATTTACTGATCTGCGATCAGAAAATACAAAAACCCAAAATATTCATCTACGCTCTGTTGTCAACATTTTATTTTATTTATCCCTCATTCAAGGACTGTAAAATCTTGATAGAAAGATAATTTTTAAGTCAGTTTAAAATAAATTTGTAACTCTATGCTTGAAAAATGTTATCGCACCGAATATCTAAATTTAAATGTTATTGTAAACTTTAAACACTTTTCTCAAAGTTATGCATTGAACAGTAACAAATCATACACATTTAAGGATAGACGTTTTAAAAGCCTTTAAAACTGCCAATTAAATCCGTAAAATTATTTTATGTAATTTGAAAAGAATGTGAATAAGATACCGATGGCCCTACATATGGCACAGAACAATTATGATATTTTGATATTTCTTAATTGCTTATACAAATTTAGACGGGTGCATAAATGGGTGAGTTGATTGTTGGATGTATGTATTTGTAAATGGGTGTATGCATGGGTAGATTGTTGCAGGCTTCATGCAACGTATAAATAAATGGTAACGTTTTGCATTGATTGATGCTTAAATGGGTGGATTGTTTTTCACGTGTCACCAATACACTAAGAATTTAACACGTTCCCACTCTTGATATTTGGTATACAGCACTGACACGTGGTCCCGTACCGTGGGATTCGATTTCAGGTCTGTCGCTCATTCATTTCCTGTTTAGCGACTTAGTTAAATTTTCGACATTAATGGTCAATGGTAGGACATAAACCACATAACCAGATGTAAAACTGTTAAAATGTGCTATTACCTATGTAATAGTACAAATTTCTTTGTCAGGTGGTACACTTGCATTAAAAGTATTAATAAGTGGCCTATGGGAAATTTACATTACAAAAAAGTGTACGTGTGGGTTGGGGGGGGGGGGGTATATAACATATTGTGTATTTGTGGTTATGTGTAAATATTCGTCAATTGAGATACTGCCTTTTCTTTCTTCCAAAATCTCCTAATGTTTGCTCTCTCATCTTCCAATCCCATATCCCTGTAATTAGTTGTCTTGATAAATTTACTTTTTGTAAATTAAAGGGACTCCATGACCGGACTTGAAATAAGATTAATATTTGATTTGATGTACGTATGTTCAGACAAAAAACATAAATGCAAAACTTAAGATCATTCGCTCTCTCCGTTCTTCAAGGATAATTACAGTCGGTATAGAATTCTATATAATTATTCTAATTGCTTTTTTTATTCCTTTTAAATATACACGTGTAGTCTATAGCCGGGCAAGCCAAAGGTTGAAAGCCCGGGCCCGCTTTTCGGACCCGGCTTTTGACTTCCCCTAATAAGACAATATGCTTTGTTTCATGACCATAATTACCTGCTTGATAGTATTATGAGCGAAGATCACATTTGTACACATATTTCTACTAAAAAACAAAAACAAACACATATTGGTGACTTTTTAAAACAAGGCATACATGTTATTATGAAACTTTAATACATACATAATATTGAACTGTTTTTGTTATTATAAAAAGATGTTATTGTATCATTGACTTGTAGTATGTAAACGAAACCCTCGAGTCTCGAATTTTCCAGAATTCTATTGAGAGACCACTTTATTAAGATACCACTTTTTGCAGTCCCTTGAGTGATCTCTTAAAACACTGTCGACTGTATTCTAATTTTGAAAAATTAGTTACCCGCACTCCAGAGCATGTCCATTGATTGGCTTATTTTTGCACGGGTTTACTTATTGTGGTGGCAGAGAAAGGGAAAGCGACAGAAATATCATATTCAGATGCTCATCATTGGTTCCTTTTTTCTGGGGTTTCATATTGTGACAACAGGGACCATATTTTTATGTTTGACTATGATAAAAAAAGAAAGATCATCAAAACACTCGGCAATCTGATTAATACTCGGGGCCTACGCACCCTCGTACTTATTAAATAGCCTCGCGTTTCGATGCTCTTTCTATTACTTATCCGATCCATTTAATTTGCCAAACAAGTGTGGCACTGTTCTTTGCAACTCATATAATCATTGTATCCGTGGTATCTTGCATCATATAAAATAGTGAAAATAAGAATCCCTATAGAAAGCCCAATACGGCAAAATTGAAAATGTTGCAGGTTCGGTTTGATTGTGTCTGTTCATTGACGGTACTGTCAAGTGCAAACTACCATCCACGCCCCCTAGCACCAGCTTAAGCAAAATTCAACATTTGACATGAACTGGTAAAATTTTGGAATTTTGAAACATCCTCATATGTGTGCGTCTTAATACTGGTATGTATACTAACGATGTTAACGAACAGACGTGATTGTAATTGTTAAGTGCTGTAACAGTGCTTATTACCGTATACTGTCGTAAGGGGGACCTCTTAGACCTCCTAGGATCATTTATGTAAATGTAATCACAGACTGGGTAGTACTATTTACTTTTGAAAAAGCAATGCAAGCTAACATCTACATGATAAGCTCGTTGAAGATTTTAGATGTTTAATCCTACAAACAAATACGAAACTATGCACGTGACACATTGAGCCCCTTTTACAACAACATAAAGTCAGGAGCTTTGTCAGTAGCCATGTCAGATAGACCATGCCAGAAAGACATACGCCCGCACTTCACTTTCTTCTGTACGTAAGTTAGATATCTAACAGTACCACCTACATAGAAAAAAAGCGTTTGCTTTTAGACTTCACTTTACTAGATAAAAAGAATGTGCTAGAAAAAAGCTCGCTATTGGCATTAGGTCTTGTATATATATTGATTACAAACCTCCCAATTGACTTGAATGCAAATGTGCCAGTTGAAAAAAGAATTCATAGCAATTATTGCTTTTGAAAGAAACTAAGTCACCAGCATCTATTTTCTTCAGAAACAAACTATAAATTTCAGTAAGTAGCAAGAGAAAAAAAACGGAATTTACATCTATTTACTCAGTTGGACAATTTCTGTACTTTGGTAATAATGTGATAGTTCTAACTTTTAAGGCATTTCTTAAAGGCAGTTGAAGGTTCGCGACATGAGCATCAGCCTTTATGAATGATATATATATGAATAATTTCGTCTGGAGCCAGTTGTCAACTGCTAGATAAGCTCATTTTGTTGCTCCTTGTTATGTTTAATAGCAATCTTTTTGTTTCAGGGTATCTATGACCATAACTGCTAATCTTAGAAAAAAAAGTAAACAAAATGCTTAATGGAATATGCGTAAAGTCGAACTACAATTTACTTTATTATATAATAGTGAAACTTAACGTTTTGTATTACGGCAAGCACATTGTTTTCTAAATACATTACAAACAAATATGTTTAATGTAATTTTAGAATAATGAAGCACAATTTGTGAGAAACACTTCAAAATGGATTTATTTATTTTTCCTATATAAACAGCAAGTGTCATTAAATACAACTGTGCAAATAAGTTTATAATCAAAATTTGTAATATTTATATTCGTAGTAGTTTTGTGCGATACAAAACAACAAAACGCTTTGGAGATAATATATATATCTATCCACAAAATAGCTACTCTGACATGACATTAAAATTTTCTCTTCTGAGATTGTCGAGTATATATGTGAATTAATTGAAACTTAGACAAATCCCATTTATAATAACTTATAATCAGAGAGATGAAATACAAATGACATTTGAAAAATAAGGCAATGATAGTAAAAAGTTGCTAATAACAAAACGTGATATAATTTTTGACTTGCGCGTTTTAGTAAACACGGCTAAATCTATAGACCTTTTTACAATACGATTCTTCCATAGCAACCAATGTTGCATTTCGCGTATGCGCATCCTGCGTAGAGCAAAAGCGCAATAAAATTGACAACAGTGTATGATACTTTCAGGCTTTAATAGTCGCGATTCCATGTTATCTCAATCAGAAAACAGTAATTTTATGACTTAAAGCGGTAAGTACTTAAAACGTCAATTGATATTCATAACAGGTATAATAAATATGCAGGACTAATAATCCAATTGTCAAAAGGCGCATACAAAAGACGTCTGTTAGGTATCATTAGACGATTTTTTCATCCGTAATTTAAATTTAGACAGCAGGGTGTTAAAGATTAAATTTTATTACCCCTGTATTTACATAATATAACACAATGTGTATTGTACACTTCCTTTGGATTGGCCAGGCGGTAAGTGTCAAACAGATTGACACGCGACCGTGGTTGTTTGTTTCCAGCTAGATATTGTATAAATATCATTTAACCCGGACGTTTTAGAACCATGACATAGCACAATTATGAAAATCGTAATTTAAGTAACTTTTATATAATACCGATCTCATCAATGTTTATTGATTTGTGAAGTGACAATTAGTGTGACTTGCATTAAAAAATATTAACATGTGTTACGATGAACCGGATAAAATGAGTGTTATTTCACTTTCCTTAAAGATTTTGAAGGAAAATAAAGTATTTAAAATATATTTATGTGACTTAAAAATTATCTGTTTTGCATCACAGACAAATAAAGGATAAAATAAGGTAAACTGAACACTAAAAATGCATTATCACCGGGCCTGCTCTGACTATTTTCAGAATGCTAATTATTTCATATGTTATAAAATTTATTTTATCTTTTTTTATAAACTATTTCAACAACAATTTAGTTGACTCCCATTTGAAAAAAAGATATAATTCTACTTTTTCTTTAAAAAAATCTCAATGTCAGGTCCGTGACATAAGCGGGCCCGACGTAAGGGGGAATTCTTAAACAATTTCCTTTTCCATGCCTTTCTTTGGCAATCTCTGTAAAGGAATCTTTTCTATTTTTGTTTAAAGCTATTTTATATAATTTTCTACCTTTTACCTTAAACTAACTCGGAATTGTCTATGAACGTCTTCTATATTTCTATGTTAGACTATGTTTTTTTTGCCCTATGCAGATTGCGCATGTGCGGGGAAATACTACTTCCTTGCAATACATGTACGTGCATGTACATGCGCGTACATGCACAAATATTCATTAATCAAAGACAAAAGGACATCAGACTTAAAATTAAAATATATACATTGAAAAGTTTGCAAAATGAAATGTCTCGAAGTTTTAAAGTTTTCGATGAATGAAAGTTGATTAGCGTTCTTAATGTCTTTGTTTCAAATCACAATGAACAATTCTGTTATTCCGCGAGTTTTCCAAATAGCCATCCAACTGCTGAACCAATAGCAGCTCCAGAGGGCCCGGCAATACTTCCCACTGCAGCACCAGTGGCAGCACCTCCCAGTGTTGTAGCGCTTGACTAAAAACAACAACATTTTTGTTATATAATAAAAATATAATATGATAATTCCATAAATCTTCAAGCAGTCATTTTAGATAATGTACGTTACTTTTGTTTTACATTTCGAATCTTCTTATATTCGGACTTTAAGAAACAGAATCCGTAAACAGAAAAATATAATTAATATTGTCTCCTTAATTTCCTTTTAGCATGAATGGCTCATGGATAAACTTCAAATAAATGACACACATGTTTGAATTGTACAAAAATGTATAAATCATCAAATATATATTGTTTAGCTTTCCTAATAGCTAGACCAAACATAATGCAACTTGACCATTTGTTATCTCCTTTTGTAACATAATAACATTTGTATAATTTCTCTTGAGATTTTAGCAAAAATCAAGCAAATAAACTCAACACAAAACGTTAAGTCAGTAGACAAAGATAATAGGACTGATGCATTAAAACTCTAAAGAAATAAAAAAGAAAATTTTTTTTCAAAAAAAGTAACGTGTCTTCTTCAATTTCATTCATATTACAACATTTATTTCATTTTATTTTTTTTTTGGCCCCAATCATGATTTAAAAGAGTAGGCTGTGGTGGTACCCTAATTGTTGGCTCCTTTTTATTGGAGAAAAAAATGAGTGAAAAAAATGAGATAACAAAAAATAAAAAATAGATGATTGGGATTGGGAATGTTTTCACCAGGCTAAATGAGTCTTTTATAAGGGGAGAAAAGTTTGCCAAGTTTTATTGAATATTTCTACATTATCGTCTTTCAACGCTATTATTTGTTCTAGTTCAATACGTGTTTTTAACTTAGTTCTAAACTGTTCAAATTTTAGAATCATTGATTTGAATTTACATTTGTATATTTAGTGAATTTATAACAAAATTTAATCAATTGTAAGAAGTTAAACATTATTCTCGTCATCTAGAGGTCGAAAGCGAAATTTGGTAGTAGCGGGTGTGTCCTCCGACTTTGTTGATAACTGCCAAACAGCGCCTTTTCATGCTGTTGATCAACCGTCTGATAACCTGGAGTGGGATGTTCAACCATTCCTCATGTAACGCTCGTTAGATCCCTTAGGTTGTTGACGTCATTACTTTGACGAACCTTGCGGCCAAGATGGTCCCAGAGGTGCTCTATTTGAGATCAATCCGGAGATCTGGCCGGCAGTCGAGCATCCGGACGTTGTTTTGCTCCAAGAAGTCCCGTGTTACCCGAGCGGTGTTTGGCATCAGCGTTACCCTGACGTATATATGACATAACCACTGGCTAAATGATATTGTCACAGTATTCAATAGCATTCAGGTTACCGTTGACTGTTAACAGATGTATAGTCTCTGAGCATAATATACCACCCCATACAATCACACTACCGTCTCCATACCGATCTCGCTGTACAATGTTTGAGACACGTTCACCTTTTCGCCTCCATATCCGCAATCTTCCGTTAGCTTTCTGCATATTGAATCTTGATTCATCGGTAAACACTACTGTCTTGTCCAAGCGAGACGTTGTCGGGCCCAGTTCAAACGCGCACGGCGATGACGGTACTTCAACCAACGGACGTCTGGACCGAAATCATGCAGCTCTGAGATGGTTACGAGCGGTACATGACGAAATTCTAGTTCCTGTTGCAGTATGTAAGCTGCTTGACAGTTCAGTACTTGTCAAAAACCGATACGTCGCGACGACGTCACAAGGTACCTGTCTTCACGTTGCGTTGTTTTGTCCGGTCTTCCAGAACATGGTCTATCTTTAAAACTGTTTGATTGTCTGAACCTGGACTGGAGACGGTAAATTGTCCTCTCATGCACTTGAAAATGATGTGTGACGTGGTTAGCGGTTGATCCACCGTTGAGCATACCGATAGCTATAAGCCTTATGTTCAACGTCATGTCAGGGCGACATCCCATGACAACGTTTTAAAACTTTTCTTTAAGAATTCAGTTTTGTATACGACAACACACGTTGTACCACTAGTAAAATTAAACTTGATGACACTGGGCTGTGCAAACATGTGGTTCACGTGCTATTTGACGTCTGTGTGAACAGCATGCACATTGCAATAGTACACAATAAAATAACCAAATAACCAGGCGCTCAGCATGATTACACATGCTAGTATAAATTGCTATTTTACAGCGTGTAGTAGATATCGCAATAACAAAATACTGACTAAACTTTTTGTTTTTTGTATACATACATCATCCATATATAATTATCAATGAAAGACAATGAATTAATTTCAAGGAATAATAATAGTTTTATAAAGGAAATAATCAAAACAAGTGATCAACAAATTAAATATTGGCTACGAAATGTCGAGTTTTCTATTAACAGTGTCTAAGAATATTAAAATTTGGGCTTTCATTTAATTTACTAATAATGCATAATGAAATAAAGTTAAAGCATTTTTTATGAAGTATTTCCTATGTATTTTAAATGTTAGCTTAAACCTGATAATACTGGATTCACCTAAGACACTTAATATATTTTGTATTTTGAAATTTTGGTCGCTCGATCGTTTGATTTTATATCATACCAATTTTGAAGCATGAGCAACAAGAATGTATTTCCTTACTCGAACCTTGTTTTGACTTATCATGATAATAAATAGGCAAAACGATCATCAAATTACGAATATTAGACCAAAGTCCCTATTTCCTTGCAAACATTTGCATATTAGCTTTATCACTTATGATTCGGTGCTTACATTTAACTTACAATGAAAACATTTTTTTTCAAATGTATTACATATCATTACATCTCTGTGTGTAATTGTATGTTCAAAAAACACGGGGAGAGCAGAAAAATGTCAGAGACATTCAATAGATGACATTCTTTTTTGTATATACATGTATAAAAGTGATTAAATCAGAGACATTTACTATCCAATATTATCAAGTTATTCATTGTTCAAAACTATATTAAAATATTATTGGCAACAACGATGTAATGTGTAATCTCTATACTTTTTTTGTAAGTAACTAAAACTCAAAAAAAAAAGATGAAAGTCAGTAACATTCATTTTAATTTGCTTTTGTCAACTCATGGTGTCAATTAAAAAATGTGTTTGAGAACTTAATTTATTGCGTTCATGTTTTTCAACGCTATATAATTAGTAAATGATTTCATTTTTGTGTTAAAGTGGGCTTGGGCAGAGGGTCAAGTTAACTTACAGATATACTTTTATAATGCGTTGTTGTAGATATAAAGTATTGAAGGAAATAGGAATGTACATTTTGTAGTTTACCAAAGGGTTCTCTCAATAGCTTTTTACATACTTTACAGTAACATATGCATTATGAAAATAGAATGCATTTTGATGTAATCTGAAATGTCCGTTTGAAGCTTTCCAGAATCTACATGTCCACCACAATAAAACGTGTATGATTTGCCTGTTCTGCAAACACATACATTTATCTTGTTTAACTAACAGAGAGACAAAAAATGCAAAGCAAATAGGCATCAATCTATGTGCACTTTAAATAAATTTCTAAGATAAAAGTGGACACATATAGGTTAACAGAGTGATGAACTGTATATATAAATGTTCTTTCAGACATGTACCGTTCAAAGCATTTAATATTTCTATTATTACAACGATATAGGCAGTTTGACGTTATCGAATATTATTTAGTTTATTTAGTTAGGTTATCTTATGATCCTCGTTAATATCTATCATGCATGCATATGTCGCCATGCCCCGACCCAGATCTTAGCATACAATAATATTGATATAATATGTGAGTTTGCGTTAAAAAATGTCTACGCGCCGACAAATCACATAAGACATAGGCATTGTTTGGTCAAAACAAGTTTTCAAAGGAATTGCATGGTGCGATGTTTTATTCATCTGTCACAAATTAATCAAATATTTCACAAATATATATAAACCTGGTTTGCTACTCCGACGTTATCTCACTGCACATCGTTTTTTGTTTTTTTTTTACTTAAATTTTACTAAACTACTGCGAAATAAGTGTGAATGCATTCTGACCAACAGGGCACACGTTTTAAAATTTTGTCGAGCCATACAATGCAAACTCAAAATTTAATAAGTAATAAAGTTATTCTTAAATACCCATTTTTGTCAATATAAATAAAGTGACACCAGAGGTCGGAACTAGTTGAAAGGGATTGAGAAAAAACTCTGTGGAATACTTTAAGCCGATACTATACGCAAAAAATATCTGAGCTGTAGGTATAGTATGAATAGCAGAATGCATGTTATGTATTTCTATATATATTTATTCAACATTTAAGGGTGACCTTGACGTTAGGCCAGAACAGCGGAGGTATTTGGGTTTTCACTTCGTCTTGTTGAGATAAACAGTCGATAAAAACATTTCAGGGTTTTATAAAACAGGCATAAAATTGTTCAAGAGAAACATTGGCAATCAGCTGGCACATCGGCAAGATTTGTTATTGTTATGGTGAATATTAAGTCAAGTTAAAAAAAATCAAGGCGTACTTAATTTATCAGGCGGACACGATGGAGACAGACTGACTGACGCGACAAAGTGGTTCAAGTAAAGCTTTTACTCCATTATGTTTTGGGTCACAACTACTGGCATACATCATGACAACAGTTAAAGATCTTATGTACAATTACCTGTTGAGCATATACTTTGTACTTCCTACTATTCTCTTGGCTTGCTTTCAGGATACCTTCTAAAACGTAGTCGTTTTTCAATGAGCCCTTAAAATGTATGTCAAATTCCACTGAAGATTGTTGTAAGTTGAAAGCTTCTTCAATCAAAGCTGCTTGTTGTAATGTCAGCGAAGTCATTATGATACGCATATCTTTTAACTATATAATTGAAAGGAATGTGCAATTAGATTTGTGATAGAAGTGTAAAGTTTATCAATATATTTCATGACGAACCGGCATTGGCACACTAAAAGTTAAAGCAAGTTTGAAATAGAGAACAATAGAAACCCATAAACCCCTCCAAACGGCAAAATGCGAAAATGTTCATGACTTGCAAAATAAATGCCTCGCAGGTAAGAATCAAAAGAGAAAGGGACTATGCTATGAAATCATCTGCGGATGTTTCTTAATTAAAAATTTGCTGAATTCAGCTTAAGCCGGTGATAGGGGGCGTGCACGGTAGTTTTTACCTGACATTTCTGTCCATGAACAGGCTCAATCAAACCGAGCCCGCAACATTTTCAATTCTCCATTTGACCTTTCTTTGAGAGGTTCTTATTTCTCTATTTCATTAATTGTAAATGTTAAGTTTGAAATATTACATCCTACATGAACGCAGTACGGTGCAATTTTTACGCAACTGCGTCTGATAAACGAAACGTTCATACTACAACACCTGTACGCTTTCAACATTTCTGTGGATCTGAAGGAGATTTACGCTCTTATCAGTGGTTCACCGATTCACGCTAAAACAAAAAGAACAAAAACAAAAGTAAAAAATGAAAAACACCATAAAAAATGTTTATGTTCTATTCCCCTCATCGCGATTAAATTGCAATGCCGCTGCGTTGCTTATCATCGCATTGCACTCACCCTGACAAGCAGGAACACGATAATAGATTAAAAATTTCTCTAATGGCTAAAACTCAATTTAAATACGAAATAATATTAAAATGATCGTTCTCAATATGTTCTCCACTACTTCAGATTTGCTAAGCACTGTTTTTTCTTCATATCTTCAATTTTTATCATTCATAGAATGGGGCTCAAACAAGGTAAATCATCAAATCTCGCGTGAATCGATGCTTGTGGAATATGCATTTTATTGAATTGGTACTCAACAAAACGGACCTAGAACGGCGGTCAGGTAGCGGCTACCTATTATAAATACGGGCATCGAATTAGTGCCTTATTTTACAATAGGCCTATAAAAATAACGGAACTCTCTTTTTTCTAGTCCAAAAGTGATGTTTTTCTGTTGTAAAGAGTGATACACGTCGTTGCTGTCACTATTTGTCCGCCCCTCCGTCACGCTGACATGCTGTTATGTTGCCCCGCTGTCCATCCGTAGACCTGACCTAACGCTGGAATGTGGGGTTTCCATTTTTATGTTTTAGAAGTTAGTTAGCTACTTATTCTTCGTCTAACTATTTTAAAAAGGAAATATAACTTGTCAACATTTAGCAAAATAGTCAAGGTGAAATAATAACAATGTTACTTTTGGTATATATGTGCCCTTTTTAAAAGTTAAGTTGCAATATTTGAATTGTAGTATTTTATATTATGTACTTTATATTACCGTGTCTGCAATTTTCATGTTATTTTCTTGTGACTAATGCTTCCGAGGAATCACTATTTTCCAGATATTTATCGTCAGTAATTGTAAGAATTCGTTAAAAAATTATCTGGTTTGGTTTCCGGCGCATTACTTCAGTTAAGGTCAGATGGCGCCGAAACATGAAAGATGATTTGGGCAAACCGCAGGTGCTACAACCTTTAGGCAGCACCAAGCGTCAGAATCTCCATACCTGCCGGTGCTTAGAGATGCATAAATTCCAATAAATTAACCTCATTTAGTCGCTTCTTTCGATCAGGCAGAGTTCAACAGGGACTGCATTTTGATGCCTTAATCAGTAAAGGCAACCCCTCAGCCACACATTAACTCTTAAATGGAGAGCAAACACTAGTGGTTATTGTAGTTCAATTTTTCACATATGTAGCGTGTACCAAGCGGATTGTTTATTATTCTATTGCTACAAAATAAATTCAAACATTCTTGACACTTTTAAATGAAAATATATATTTTTTCTCGGGATACTTAACCTTATGATTGGAAAATAACTAAAAAAATCATTCATTGCAAAATAACAATCTTAATCTACTTCTTGAATCATTGTATAGTCTAAAATAAACAATTTATTTTCTCAAAAACAAGTCTCAAACAAATATAAGTCGAAAGCTAAACCTATCCTTCATCCCCTACATTTACATTCCAACAACCTCATATTCTATCTTTCTGAAACTTCGAGCATTCATATAAATATAGTTCCTCATTAAACACTTGTCTAATATAAATATATAGCATCTTTAGTACCAGATATCTGAGATGTCTGTGTACTAGTAACTATAATCTTTAACTTCAGTCAAAATATTATTTCTCATCAACCGTTGGCCCTAGAGGTATTACTGAAACACTAGAACACTTCTGTACCAGATATGTTAGATTTTTTGTATACAAGAAAATGTTTCTATCATTACGATCCGACCCTTAAAAGGGCATTACCAAACATATTTCAAATATTTATTTCCCAAAAATACTTAAACTAAACATTTACTTAGAGATTTGACAGAAATAGTAAAACGTCCATAGTGCCAGATATCTTCGATTTCTGTACTCTATTATGTATTTACTTCGTCGTTCCCTTCTATACACATACATATTCAGACTACCTTAAATACTAACATCTCAGACAGCAAGATATTTTTAGCACCAGATATCTAAGATTTCTGTGTACCAGTAAATACAAGAAAAGCATTGATGCAAAGCATCAAAGGGCGTCCAAGCAAGAAATGCAGAAAGTGAAGATGAACTAGTAGACATATGATGACAAGATATTCTTATAAACTTTTCAATGGTTAATTGGCTTTTACCAGAATGAACGGACGGAAGACATTGTTCATGGCATGCTTGAGATTAGAATATTACTTGTTATTTCTTTATGATCGTGGTTATTAATAGCAACGGATATACATGTATACACTCATTTATAATCCATATGTGTAACGCATGATCAACACCACACTTGTGGAATTGTCTCTTATTATGTTATCGCTTTTAGCGAAGACCCCCTCTTAAGGTATCTGTTCACACTTAGTAAAAATATGACACTGGTTATATTACCATGTTGATCATGTTGAGCATAATTGTTTATTACAAATGTATACAATAATTGTAATATCTATTTTAATATAAAAAAACAGATTTTATTAATATTGTTTTCCTCTCTTTTTTCGTGTTTTATGTGCTATTTTAATACTGAGTTTTCACGTTTACTACTCTTTTTTTATTAAAATTGTAAAATAAATTTTAAGAATTCTGTTGTTATATTGACCGACGGTTATAAGTCAAAACTTAACTGGAAAAAGTCAGTAAATTATGCTTAATCTTTCAATATATAATATTGCTTATTCTTAAACCATGTACATGTACATTTGTATTTTTCTTTATCATTTTTTAAAATTATCAATCAATTGAATAATTCATAAAATCTAATTTGTACCTTTGAATAATTCCTGGGCATCTTTACTAAACACGAATAACAAATTAAATAAAATGTTTCAAAGTTGATAGTGTCATATTTATACCATAACAATGTATCTTTTTCTCAATTATTGTACATATTTATTGTTTTTATCTCATATAGATAAAATGAAACATGCTATTGTTGTTGTTGTTGGGCTTTGTTCGAATTGTATGTTTATGTATAATAATAATCAATAAATTTGAGAGTTGATCTATGTTTATTAATTATTGTAACCAAACTAAGTGACAAACATTCATTTTTGGAAAAAAAGCTTATTTATCTGTAAAATATCTGTTCTGTTCTGTGACAATACCAAACATCTACTCCAAAACCGGGAGAGACCGGACAATACACGTGTGATACTATTCGATCCCGGTCAAAATAGACCGGGAGAGACTGGGAATTACCGATAGCAGTACATCCCTCTATAAATAGATTTTCGGAATGTTTAGGTCATCAACTCATCATTCTATTTTAACATACCTTAATAACCCACTGTGTACTACAAAATGATGAATAAAAAAACCCCGAAGAGACGGAAAAGGTTATTTCATGCATTGCGAAATTCTGCAGTACATATCGAGACATTTTTTTAATCAAGCACCCTCATACCAATCGGAATGATCGGCTTTTATCATGACCGACTATAAGGCTCGAGAAGTTGCTGTCGCCCTTTCACAAAATCTGATTTCATTCCATAAGGGCGCCGCGCTTCGGCGCGGAGCCAATAATACTGCTCTGATCTGCGTCACGGACGAAACAAAACTGATTATTTTGAGCTGCGCACGCTCTATTTATACTGTTGAAGCAGTGAAAAAAGACAATGATTTTGATTGGCTAATAAAAATAAAACGTTTCTTGATACCGATTCTAACTTAATTTCATAATCGTCTCTTACCTGAACTATCCTTTGTACAAACAATTGTGAGTAATTGAAAAACAATTGGAAATATATACACATCAGAGGATGTCCTAAAATTATACAGATATGATATTAAAAATGACCTAAATATCTACTCTTTATATCATGATGGATTTATAAATCAATCGTTTTATATGCAAATGGCGAGCTTATAGAAAAGGGAGGCAATCACGTTATCTATAAAGTACATTTCCGCCAAACACTAATCATGGTTGCATTTGAAAGATGCATTAAAATCATTAATTTTGTTAATTGTGACATGTTTACAAGCATAAAGGATCTTTGTTTTTTTTAATTATTTTACCATACGTGGAGCTGGTGAAGTGAGTTTTTTTATATTGTTTCAAGAGAAACTAACTACTTAGAAAATAATCACATAAATCAGCGTATTCATATTTAACACCATCCCATTTGAATGCTAATGTTCATGCAAAACAATTGAACTGTTTCAAATGTTAATGAATCACTAATAAGGTGCATATACAGAAATAAAACAAACGAAAGGCATGATAACAATAAATCGATCATTATGTTTTTTTTCATTGTTTTTTTTTTTTTTTTTTTTTTTTTTTTTTTTTTTTTTTACGCTTGTTTTCTTGAGAATTGTGAATCAAACAATGCGTGTATTTTTTAATATTTGAAAGAACTTTTATTTTCCAATAATTATGCATTTGATCAAGGTTCCTTCATATAACAAAGTGTATATACGTATACCTTTTCTAGTCCAGTTATTGCCTTTTTACTATGTTCGCTGGAAAACATATCGGCTTTCAGTATACTTTTCATTCGCTCGAAGCATTCCTCCAAAGCTTCGTCCGACAAGCGGCTATCAGCACTGTGCATCAACAGGTTCCTCACTTCTAGTAACTAACAAAAATATGTTTGGCTGTATATATCTATTATAGCAATTCTAACATAAAGCACATAACGCAATTTGTGTTCAAAAGACTTCTTACACTCCCTGTTATTGTTTAAAACTTTGGGTTATTTAAATATTTTTAAAATGGACTTGAGTGAACTGCACGTTAGAGTTATGGCAGTTTTATCAACGTTCTGCGATACGTCGTTGTCTTTTGTATTCCGTTGAAAACAATATCGTATTTAGGGGACCTAGGTAAGAAAGATAAAGAATATGCTATATTTGTCATAACAAGAGGGCCATACTTGCCCTGAAGTCGCTCACCTGTATATAGGCCCCCGGAGCGGGGCCAGTTTAAACCCCAGGGCTTGTATTTGAACAAACTTGGTAGACACCCATTAGAAGATGTTTCATGCTAAACATCTAAGGTCTAGCTCGTTGGGTTTTTTAAAAGAAGATTTTTAAAGTTTTTCTTTA
Source organism: Ruditapes philippinarum (assembly GCF_026571515.1). Taxonomy (NCBI): domain Eukaryota; kingdom Metazoa; phylum Mollusca; class Bivalvia; order Venerida; family Veneridae; genus Ruditapes; species Ruditapes philippinarum. The sequence goes on along the minus strand of NW_026863396.1, from coordinate 42,662 downwards.
CACATATAGTAAAAAAAAAATGGCACCCCTGTGCAGGGCCAGTTTTGACCCCAGAGCTTTTATTTGAACAATCTTTGTAGACACTTACTAGAAAATGTTTCATGATTAATATCTTAACTCTAGCTATTCGGGTTTTTTTCAAAGAAGATTTTTAAGTTTTTGCTATACACATATAAGGAAAATCAATAACCCACGGGGAGGGCCAATTTTGACCCCGTGGCTTTTATTTGAACAAACTTTGTAGACACTTACTAGAAGATGTTTCATGCTTAGTCATCTAAACTCTAGCTATTTGGTTTTTTTTCCAAAATATTTTTTAAGTTTTTGCTATATACACGCATAAGGAAAATCAATGACCCCCTGGGGCAGGGCCAATTTTGACCTCAGGGCTCTTATTTGAACAAAATTGGTAGACATCCATTAGAACATGTTTCATGCTAAATATCTTAGCTCTAGCTCTGTGGGTTCTTTAAAAAAAGATTTTTTCAAGTTTTTACAATATGCATATAGGGAAAATCAATGACCCTCATTTGCAGAGCCAATATTGACCCCGGGGCTTTTATTGGAACAAACTTGGTAGACACCCATTAGAAGATGTTAGATGCTAAATATCTTAGCCTTAGCTCTTTGGGTTCTTTAAAAGAAGTTTTTACTATATGCATATAGGGAAAATAAATGAACCCCTTGGGCGGGGCCAATTTTGACTCAAGGGCTTTTATTTGAACAAACTTGTTAGACACTCATTTGGAGATGTTTGATGCCAAATATCTAAGCTCTAGCTCTTTTGGTTTTTTAGAAGAAGATATTTAAAGCTTTTTTTCTTTTGGTTGCCATGGCAACCAAAGTTCTGCATGGAATGGACTTCTTTGAACAACTTTGTTGAGGCTTCACACAAGGAACATCCCTGTGAAGTTTCATTATGATCTGCCCTTTGGTTTCAGAGGAGATGTCGTATTAAAAGTGTGAACGGACAACGGACGACAGACGACGGACGAAGAGTGATCCTAATAGCTCACCCTTAGCATATGCTCAGGTGAGCTAAAAATGTCTCAAATATCGTACATTTAGAGCAAATATGCCCTTACTGTCATATTCCGTTTATATAAATAAACAAGGCGACAATTATTAAATAGGTTGTAGTGGCTGAACACTAAAGTGAAATAGTTCATATAAATTAGAAATTGGAATAGCAAAAAGCAGTGTGATTCAATCGAAAAAGCATAAAAAGTATGTCAATCCTATAACATAATTTTTATTATAAAATTATATTTTAAATTTCAAACAACGACAATAACAGAGGACTAGTTAGTCACTTGTTTTTATCATCGAGTTGGTACCCTATTCCTCAGAAAATACTATAACAACTGACTATACTCGAATGTTCTCGAAAACCAGAATTCAGGGGCTTTCTTAGTTTTGATATACTGTGGGTACCTTGCTCAATTGCGGGTACTATGCACCTTATCTCGTTAAATAGAGGATATTGAATGAGTGTAGTTCCATACTAAATTTATTGAACGAGTTGAATAAAATCATATTATGCGAGCCTCTAGCTCGCTTTAACGCTATATTTCTATATAGCGCAAATGACGTCACGTCAAGGTGTTATTACACTAGTGTAATATCGTTTTTATTGAATGGCTTTATTACACTCCTGCGCCGCGGTTTATGTGATAAAATTGGTTAAGTTTAAGTAATTTTTATAAAAAAAGACAAACAGAATTGAGAGCAAGCTTTAAATTTACACTACTTAAAAAAATACCGTTTGGTGATTCTTAAAAATGTTTCTATAATTATTTCTAACGGGCATAAAATCTTCCAAAAGGACCAGAAGTGTTTTAATTTTGTAAAAGCTTTAGTTTTTTTGTTGTACTGTTTAATTTCAAACAATGATTAGTAATCTCATTAACTTAAACAATGTTTCGCTTCTGTTAATTTTTAGCGTTTTAGTTCGTTGGCAGTTATTTAGTATTTTTTATGAAAGTCAAATAAAACTTTGTCTACATTTTGCTAATGTTATTACAAATAATTCACACTCACAGCTACTTGTTCAAGTTTTAAGCATCTGACATTCTCTAAAATCGTTACTTCAACGTTATAAAACCATTGTTTACTCTTATTCCAGATGGAAAAAGATACTCGCTTCTGAGACATAATGGACCATCATCATTCAGTACAAAACAGGAATTAAAGATACAAGCGTAGCATGACATAGTATGTGTAAGTGGATCGGGTTTTTTTTCCTTCACTACAATTCGTTCTATGAACGATACTGAAACATATATATCCGTAATATAATGATCATGTAAATTTCAAAATCGTCTTTCACCAGTGCTCTAAGAACTTTGCTTTCTGTTGTTACTTACATCTAAGCGCGCAATGACTTGACTGTGTATCGCAAGAATTATCGTCCATTAAAAAGAACACACGACGTCTGCGACAAGATTTATAAACGGTCGAAAGACGTTGTCGAAAACGTACGACACATACAATAGAATATCATACAATATGACGTGTTGATAAAAAGGCCCAAGTCAGGAAACCAGTGAGGTAACATTTGTTCCTGTGATAACCCAAAAAGTATCAATTATCCTGACAAAATCATGTATCCTGGCCTACACGTCAGTCAGAATCTTGATAAACTACGCGTTAATGAACTTTGAATTGAAGTTATTTAGTGTACTGACACAGATGATTATCCAGGACCAACAAAAGCACCGTGTTGTTGAGTATTTGGTTATTCAAGTCTCCCTTACCTTATTGAATCATATGACTTATCCCTTGTGGCTTCTTTTACTTAATATCTACCGCGAGGTCCGACGACATAACAACATAAATGCTGCAGGGTAAGCTATTTCCAGTATCAGCCCAATAAGACTAATAATTTGATAATACAACCTAAAGGTCAAAACTTAAAGGTGAAGACTCTGAAGGTTACACATGTAGATACTACACAGGAATAATTAACAAAATTACATAAACGTGTCTATGTTATTATGTGTTGCAGAGACATAGTTTCAATATTTATTGAGAGAAAAACAAACACATACTCGCACGCACGCACCAAATATGATAAACAAGATCAACAAGGAAAGGCGGTGTTCAATGAACGCAACCCCCACATGACCCAGCAACAAGAACCAGTGGCAAGGAGCCCAGGTGGACCCCAAACAAAAACAGGACAGAGCACTAGGTAAGCACGGACAGGCTAATCACTAAAATGATAAATATTTTGTAACTGATAAGAATTCAAAGAAAACAAATAAATGACTGAACAATACGCCCACAAAGGCAAAGGGGAAGGGGACAGGAGACCCGGGGAAGGGGGTAAATTAAAGAAATAAGAACAAGGGCATCGGGAAAGATACTTACCGTAGACGAAAAAACAACAAGGGACACAAGCAAAAGTGTCACTAAATCAGTATGAAACAATAGAGTCATACATCTGAAGAACACAGAGGGGCGCCGCTTTGGAACGGTCAGCAGCATAATTATGACTGATGGGGAGTTTAAACTGGTTATTGGTGCACCAAATCTCACTTTTAGCCCCACCATATTCCTATTAACGAGTCACTGCAAATAAAATGAATCCCCGCCAAGTTAAATTCTAACAATGGTCATGGTTTCAAAAGGTTAAATAAGTTAAACACCAAAATGATCATGTAGAAACATATAGAATTAAACCAAATGACCATAACAAAAGTAATCAATGCCCTAAAGGAAGACAGAACAACAAGAAAATCACATACAAGGGCCCGACAAAGCAAGGCAGAAGACAAACATTAAGACAATTCAGTCCCAAAGGGCTTAAGAACTGTCCATCATAGAGTCTCCAACTTGGTCCGTCAGATGTAATCAAAAGAGGAAAGCGTAGTGTAAAAGGGTTGAACACTATGTATGCAGTATGTCTTAAAATAGTACGGTCAAACACTCTTTAATAAAACGTTTAATGATTTTAGTAAAAACAGCAGAAAAATTACCATGACCCAAAATCTTACGAAGTTTGTAAATCACATCGCCATAAAAACCAGGCTGGCTTGTCGCAGAAGTGTTTTTTAAAATCACTATTGAATTTTGAAATAAAATCAAAATTATGATTGTAATATTTTGTAAAATATTTGCGTTATTTATGATAGCAGTAGCCCTGTTTTAATAAAATTTTCCGCTCGTTGAAATCCTGTAAGGTTGTGTATGCAATTTAGGAATCCAATACATAATAGGAATTTTGATTTCTTTTTCATTAATTTTGACTTTAAGATTGGAAATATTAGTAATATGACTGTTTACAATGTCTTTTTCGGAGACAGACGTTTTAGAATACGCATTAGTACTATTTAGTTCCATATGCAAAATGTTAATGTGATGGGTTCGTCATACAATCATAATATTATTAGCCGTCTTGTCCGGTGGCACCAAAACAAATTTTGAATGAAATGCTAGAATTTCCTTTTTCAGATGTCTTAAAGTAAGTCTTGGGTTAGATGGTAAAAGATGTTCATTTCCACGATTAAAATCAATACGTGAATCAATATTTTTAAAGATGTTACGTTTCCATGTAACTAGAGCATTACTATCCGCATTTTCATGGCGACACCATGTCGCCGAAAAATCCTCTAAAGATTAAGCAATCTGACTATGATAAGCATTAAAATCAATCTCAGAAGGAATTCTGTATTTAGGTCCTTTCAAGAATAAGTTACGAATTCTTTTGTCTGTAATTATATCAAAATTACCAGTGATTATATGGCCAACATCTGAATAGAAGAAATTAGAAGTATTACAGTCTCAAGTTCTTCGAGTATTAGACTGAATATCTAAGTCAGAAATTAAGATAACAAGAATAAAGATCAACAATGCAAAGGTAACGTTACAGGACGCTGCCCCCGGACACACCCAAGAAGGACACCCAGAAGGCATCAAACAAATACCTGGAGTGGACACAAGGGCGAAAGGGTGGGACATGTAATGTGAAATAATATAAACAAAAAACGGGCCTATAAGGGAATTAAAGGGAAAACGACTGTACAGGTGAAAAGGTGGGGGGGGGGTTAAAGAATGGAAGAGGGGGGGGGGAAGAGAAAACACTTACCATCAACGACAATCCAACAAGACAAACATCACAAAACATGTAAACATCAAAAAACAAGTAACAATACAGACAAGAAAAACACGTGAAAGAATAAAAGGGGGTACTGCTTTGGAACGGTCTGTGGTAGTTAAAATAACAAGAATAAAGATCAAAAAGGCAACGTTCACAGGACGCCACCCCCGGACACACCCAAGCAGGACACCAAGAAGGCTACAAAGAAGTACATGTACCTGGAGTGAACACAAGGGCGGAAGGAGCGGGACATGTAATGTGAAATAATATAAACAAAAAGAGGCCCATAAGGGAATTATACCACTGGGGAGTTTAAACCGGTTTTAGGCGCGCCAAACCTCACTCTTAGCCCCAATATGTTCCTAAATGATACGAAAATGTATATAAAATTAATCCCAGCCAAGTGAAATTCTAACAATGGTCATGGTTACATTAGACGAAATAAATAAAACACATACAGAATTATGTCAGTATGTAGAAAAAGTTACAGCCTAATGACCATTACCAAAGTACTCGATACCTTAAAGGAAGGCAGAACAACAAGAAAATCACCTTCAAGGGCCCGACGAAGCAAGGTAGAAGACGAACATTAAGACAATTCAGTCCCAAAGGGCTTTAAGACCTGTCCATCATAGAGTCTCCCACTTGTCCGTCAGATGTTATCAAAAGAGGAAAGCGTAGCGTCCAACTGTAAAAGGGTTGAACACCAAGCATGCGGTATGCCTTAAAATAGTAGGGTCAAAACCTCTTTTAATAAACCGTTTGATAATTTATTGAAGACGGCATAAAAATTACTATGACCCATGATCCTACGATGTTTGTAAACATCATCTCCATATAAGTCAGGTTTGCCAATACCTTGGCGCAAAAGAGTTTTTAAATTACAATAGAATTTAAAAACTAAGTCTGAATTACGACGGTTAAGCTTAGTAAAATATGTACGCAATTTATGATAGCGATAACCTTGTTTAAGAAGTTTGTTAGTAATAGATAAATTGCGTTCATTAAAATCATCAACACGACTGCACGCCCTAACAAATCTTATTAATTGAGAAATATACACCCCATATGATGGAGAATGAGGTACATCTCCATCTAAATGTGGGTAGTTAACAATATTAAAATCAAAATTCTTTCTTTTATCGTAGAAAATTCAGAAAACACACACACACACACACACACACACTTACACACAAACATACCGTGAAAGACCAGTGTCATTGGAATGAGTTTTTTTTAAGACAGCATTAGTTCATTAGCGTTACTGTTTCTGAGATTTTCATTTCTCAGGAGGGGTGCTAGATAGCTGGTGTGGTTACATAAGTTTTATTTTAGCGCATTATGAACTTAAGTTAAAAGACATTATTTGGTGCATTTAAAAATGAAAATGCATGTCTAGGATGTCATAGACGTAACTTCGCCGTTATGAATGTGTTTGTGACAATATTGTACCAAAATAAAGTTAATGCTTAACGATCCATATGCATTGTTTAACCCATATCATTTTTTGTGCAATTAAATTATAATTAATAAATAAAAAAAGAAATAGTTTAAATTCAAATACATACATCGTCGTAAATTGAATTATCTATATTTGACTCCTCATCTAGTGAGAACAACTTGCAATTCTTCATCAACTTGAAAATCAATGCAACATCTGTATCTTCAGGCCCAGTATTTGGATCATAATTTGTTTCCTTTCCACGGAACATGTACATCTTTGCGATTTGCCAGTAGTATGTATCGACGTCTCCTTGTTGTAGTGTATCATCTAACAAAGGAATACCTCTTCGGACGCGCTCGTATGGGCAGTCAAATTCCCCGCGAATGGACCAATTGAAGAAATGTGTGTTTGGCAAGGTCATCATCTTTTTATGTCGTGAATGCAATACACTTGTCCTGTCGTTAGGGCTCCAAACAACGTTTTTTAAATTGTTCGCTTGTTTCTCACATAACATATCTAGGATTGTTTGACATAGACCTGATTTACAACAACTTTCTTCCATTTCCCAAGAGCCCCTTGTTTTACCCTTTTCTGTTATAAATTTCAAATTAGAGTTTCGTGCATTGTCGAGGAATTCAGACAAATGGCCAATCTGTTCCGGTGAAAATGAATACAGAAAGTTTTTCAAAATTTCAGTGATGGAAATAAGTAGACCATATTTTGTAATAGTTAAACCAGAAATTCCTTTCGTCCAATTTGCTTGCTCTTCCTCCCATTTCCTCCACATTGCCAACTTTCGATCAAGGCGATTCTGCAATAAAATTGCAATATAGATTTTTGCATTATTTTATTTCCCACAGTTAAGCACGTAAGCGTTCTGCAATAGTTAAAAGCTATGTTAACATAGATGCAAACAAGCTTATAAAGGAACAAACAAACATTCATGCGCCACATATTAGACTTTTTAATTTGCAAAACTGCGATCTTAATGATAGAAATATTCATAAGCCAACAATTTTGTCAAGACAAGTTTCGCTTAATTACGCTTTTTTAGTTGATAGGAAAACGACATAACAGTCGTCGATGTTAGGAGACACCAACTTTTGCGCGTAAAATTAACGTTATTAAATAAAACGTCTATTCTTAAACACTTCACATTATTCCACTACGTTTATTCTAGCTACGTTTTTATATTTAATAAAAACTGTATCAAAAGTATACAAAATAATGAAAAATAAATTCAAAAGCTAAAAATACTTTTTGCAAATTGTGCCAAACAAGATCTGTCACAGAAAAGTGACTTATTCCCCCGAAAGGAAGCTTGGAATGGCAAAAAATTACTTTAGATATGTAATTTAATTATGAGCCTAACCGCCTTTAATAAATATAATTCCTACAAGTTCAGTGATATTCAATAATGATCACCCCTATATAGTTTTATTGAAATCAACCTAGCAGTCAGACCTGTGAAAGCCAAACTAGTTTTATTTTATTTGTATAGCTCTAGTGGTCATTTTGTACAGTGGAGCGGAACGTGCTGGCAATATACACAACTAGTATTAATCACTTAAATCTATGAAGTTTTATTGAAATCCCACTAGCAGTTTGACCTGTCAAAGACGGACAATATTATTCTATTATAGCTCGGGTGGCCATGAAATCCCTCCAATAGTTTTGGAGATGAAGCGCGAACATGATTTACCGGATGGACGGAAGGAAGGACGTGCCGACAGACGGACGGACGAACAGTGCGATAACTGTATGCCGCCCTGCGGGGGCATACAAATGTGTATGGTGACAGAAATGTTAGTACTTATAAGGGAGGATCACCTTAGTCGATTGGTGAATAAACCAAATGACTCGAAGTAAATTACTTCTATGCTCAATGGTGTTTATAAATTTCAAAATTAGCATGTTAGAATAGAATACATCTGTTACAATTGTTTCCATGTATTATAGTAAAATGATACTGGTTTAACGTTCAAATGTTTTGTAATTTTTGACCTTCGTGTATATATTCCTGAACAAACTTTAAAAATGAAAATTATTCAACACCCATAACCCTGACAAAATCATTGAACCAGAAAGTGCTGACAATATGCACAACTAGTCTTGGTACTTATCATTCCTGTAAAATTTGGATGAAATTGTGCTTGTAGTGTCTGAGGAATATTCCGGACATGTTTTGTGACGGACAGACATACAGACGACAGAGAAGTGGCCCCTATATGACGCCCGTACTCTATAGAGGCGAAACAAAAATCCATTGAATGGTTCATCACTGAAAGAATATTTCGGTTATACTATTCGATAAACACTTCATTTGATTTTGCAAATTACACCCGGGTATGCAAGACATGTTTACATACGTAGTTATTTATCAAACTAGCAGTTATACCAGTGTTAAATTAATTTGGTCAGTGCTTACTTAACCCATTACTTCATGAGCATTTTGTGAAAAATGGCTGTTTCATTGAAAAGTCTCCAGTTACAAGTTCAAATTGCTATAATACTATAAAAACTGCTTCAACACTAATCAAACTTGGCAAAAATGTTGACTGGACCATTGCCCTTGAAACAACATGCTCAGGCTTAAATTTTCTGTTACCATTGCAACGAGGGGACATCTCAAAATTGCCAAAAATCACTATTTTGCGTTGATTTTTCCATCAAGATTGATTTCAAAGTGCTGCAACTTCTTAATGGATTGAGCTGGAGTCAAATGCTTTTCAGCGTTGGTTACACGTTACCTAATGATCAATCTGGGGTCATTTATAGCCTCTCACAAGTCCAAAATCTTACTGGCGATGAGGGGGACTCCGCCCCCTTCAACCCCCTCCCCCAAACAGAAGGGGCACATCCCCCTTCTGGCAACCCTCTGATGTATCTTTTGGATGGGGGGCCGCGCCGAAAAAGAAGTCACTTTTTTAAGAACATTTCTCAAACAAAAACAAGTGTTGGGGGCTTAAATAAGCCCTTTTTTCACCATTTGAGACAATATAAAGGGGGGGGGGGGTAAAAAAGGCGTGTATATAACGTAATGGGTTAACAACCTACTTTATCATATACGTACGTAAACTGACTACTAGAAGATACATTTGAAAGGACAATTATACTAACAACCAAATGTACTATTCTGTGTAGTAGTAGTAGTAGTAGTAGTAGTGGTAGTAGTGTGCATATGAAATTGATAGCCTAGTTTATGAATATGTTACGTTTATAAATTTGTTAACTTCGTAAGACACAACGCATTTCCTACTTTTTGTAGGCCGCATAGGTAAGTAGAAACTATACATACTGGCTGTATAGTAGTAATTATACGCCCGTTTGAAAAAACGGGACGTATTATGGAAACGCCCCTGGCGGGCGGGCGGGCGGGCGGCGGCGTCCAATTTTGTCCGGAGCATATCTCCTACATGTATTGAGGGATTTTAATGAAACTTCATAGAAATGTTCACCACTATGAGGAGCAGTGTCGTGCACATGAAACCAGGTCTCTAGGTCAAAGGTCAAGGTCACACTTAGAGCTCATTGAAAAATGCTTGTCCGGAGCAAAACTTCCACATGTATAGAGTGATTTCAATATTACTTGGCACAAATGTTCACCATTGTGAGGCGGAGTGTCGCGTGCAAGATTCAGGTCCTTGCGGCCAAGGTCAAGGTCACACATAGAGGTCAAAGTTCAGATAAAAATATGAAGATGTGTATATGGACCATTTAGTCATCATTTATTGAGGATTGTAACACAAATGGTCATTATCAAGACTATGGCTGTGATACATATAATTTAGGTCAATATATACAAGGTCAAGGTCACTAAAGATGATGAAATATCCAGATTTTGTAAATAGAATTTAATCAAAGGGCGACAACAAAGTTATTACTTTGTTCATAAATGACTTACACAATTACTCCCCTTGATCTACTTTCACTTTCAATTCTAAAAAATAGAATTTAATCAAAGGGCATAAAATAATCCTCTTTCTTGGACTTGAGTATGTTCTAAAGAATGTAACATTTATTTACACATGTTTCATTCATTGGTCAAGATTCTTAACTGTGATAACTATGGTGTTCTGTAGACTTGGTATTTGTTCATAAAGATCATACAGTAATTACCTTATCAAATGTAAATACTTTCTCATAGAAATTTAATTATATTTTAATTTTCAAGTAAATATCAGTTCAGCTCATTCAAACATTAAGAATTGTAATGAAATGTATTTCCCTAGAATAAAATCTTAAATCAGAATTTTTTAGTTATTAAATTACAATTACATGTACCTTTTATACGCCCGTTTGAAAATGCATAGAGGGATTTCAATATAACTTGGCACAAATGTTCATCATTGTGAGGCTGAGTGCCGTGCATAAAATTCAGGTCCCTGCGACCAAGGTCAAGGTCACACATCCTGTGCATATCTTCCCTACTGATTTGTTTTAAGGTTCATTTAATAACACAGTGCCAAGGATAAAAACTTGCTTGCTAGATAACACTTATCCATAATGCCCTCTTCTCCATCTAAAGCTTTCGTAAACGGGCGTATTTTGTGACTATGGCACCCTTGTTTTTTTATAGCTTCAGCATCGCATATGTCATATAGACACAATCGAAGGGCATATTTTCAAGTTTAAAAAAAATACCTCTAATCAAAGGTAAATATACTAATTATGTTTCATTTTGTTTCAAACCGAACAAAAAGATTTTAAACTTGTCCAGATGTCGTTTGATTGTGTCCATCGGTACGAAACTGACATTTAGCAGAATGCCGTAGCAAAATCTATAAATAAATGACTGTGATACTGATAGGAATTATAGTTACCACTAACCTATCCAACATACAAACAATACGAAATGCTTTGTATTAAATGAAGTATACAAATTAACAAACCTAATCTTTATATTTCTTTAATTCACTTATCAATTTCATATTCACAATGCTACTACACAAAATAGTACATTTGACTGTGAACGTGCACTGGCATCACTGATTGTTTGCCCATCGTCCATTGGTACACACTTTTGTCCTTTTTCGGCTCGACAGTTATGCTGTCAGGAACTTACGTTATCTGAAGTACTCTGAGTTTAATGTGTACATGTGTTATGAAATCGATTAACAAATTAGTTGAGCCAGAAAAATGTTTGAAGGTTAAGTAGCATTAGGGCATTATGACATAACTCAATGTTTTTCATTGTGTCAAGCTATTTTGTTGTTGATGTTGTTGTTGTGTTAATTGTGAGAATGTGATCAAAAAGAAACATATTCGTTTGTCAACAAGTGCTTACGCTCATTGTTTCGAGCATCTAAAATTAAGAACAAACGAGTAAGGAACAAATTACGACGGTCATTGTTTGTTGTCCTTTAAAATTATATTTATGTGAAGCTAAGTCGTTGGGAAACCGTTCATTTGTTGTTTGTTATTTGTCCGTCGATATGTTGTCACCATTTGATTCTGAGCCTATCATAGGCGTATCAAACTTGAAGTGCACGAAACGAACAGGTACAAACAAATTAGATATCCCCAAAACTGAACGAAACCTTCTAACTTTTATTATTATTATTGATATTTTCTTATTCTCGTACATATAATATATACAGTCAACGGGACTTTGAGCAGACTTCCAAAGATGAAAGTCACTTGCAGAGAGACGAAATATAACCGAAATGCTCTATTGGATATATACCGTTCAAAGCATTTAGTTTGTTTTCTAATGACAACGATGTATGCGGTTTGTCATAATTGTTACTAGATAAACAGGATTTTGAATTTCTAAATATTGCTTTGGCTATCCGATGGTTCTTTTCATTTTCTATTATTTACACAAATATGTCGCTACGTTTTAAATAAGTTAATGTCAGGATAACTTATTCTTCTACATCATATTCTACATAATCATATACATGTATATATAATCAGAGTATGTAATTTCGCGTTAATATTTGTCTTCATGCCTTCACATTTTCACATTAGATATTGGCATCTTGGGATCAAAGCACGCTTTCGTAGGAATTATATGGTACAATATGTCATTCATCTCTTACGTTTTAATAACAAAAACACAAACCTTGCATGTTGCTCCAACGTTTTGACAATATACATTTTTTCGCAATCAAACAAATGTTTCTTAACTACATTGGCTAATGAAAACTAACTGAAGAAAAACCTAACCCGTTTACTAACTAGCTCATTACCACTGATACCACTTAATCCTTAGTGCCAGGCTATTCAGAACAAACACTTTTAAACTTTTGTAAAAGCAATATCTTAGTTCTTGGTTGTGTAGTTTCATAAAATTTGAAGTAAATACCCACTTATTTCATTATAATTACTATAGGCATACACTCTTTTTACCTCTGGGCATGAGAAACATTTTTGAAGAGGCCTTCTAGCTGATTCACAGACAGGATTATCTACCGTTTACACCGGTGCTGGAAACCCTTTCTTACACCCCCCATGTAAAACAAGTCGCGTGCTTTAAATGACGTCATTGACGAGCGCCTTTTATGAATGAATCGCGTTCTTAGGATGACGTCATATTTCCGTAATGAATAAAGTTCTATGTTTATATGCTACTATAACATGTATAAGAAAAAAATGCGGAATGAGAATATCAGTTTTCATAATTTCTGTTCCAAAAATCATTGACATGTAATGTGCAAAAAAAAGAATCAAACACCAGCTATTGGTACAGACGGAAATATCTAGCGCTCGGGGTAACTGTTTAGCAAAAACTCGGCAAAGCCTCGTTACCGCTGTAAACAGTTACCCTCGAGTTAGATATTCCGGTCTGTAACGACAGCCGGTGTAGATTCTTACATTATGTATGCAATTATATCTAAACCGTGGGTATTGTACTTTAATCAGATGACCTATTTATTTCTTTCTTTTTTAAATTTCATATTAAGTCCTTGTAACAGGACCGTTTAGATAAATAGGCTCACGTTATGATATTTCCATTGAACTGTAGTCAAAATTTTATTGTCGTTTAGGAAGAGAGATAATTGTGGATAATTGTGGATAAATAAATATCGACGGTCATGAAGCCAAAACAAAAGCTAATCTCATTGCGCTCAAATTTTTTTAACATATATTTTAGCTCTTGATGATGCTATTTCTAAAAAATCAAATATTATATTAAAATTATTTGCGTTTTTAAATAAATATTTGGAAATCTTGTCAGATTTCGCACAACTTTCGGGACTTGATGTTAATTTTGATAAAACTAACGTTGTGTGAATAGGAAAAATAAAATATTCTCAAAACAGTATAAAAACAAGGTGGAAATTGTCCTAAAATCAACATCAATTTAAAATGATAGGCATAAATTTTCATGTTGACTTAAGTAAAATTATAGTTTTAAAAAAAAAGCGAAAGAATAGAAAATATCCGAATGGTTAATCAAAACTGGAAAAGAAGAATTCTCAGGCCTATAGGTAAAAATGTTGTTATTAAACCGCTTTTGATCTCATCTCTAAATCATTTATTTATTTCACTACCAAACCCTTCTTGAGATGTAATCAGTGTATTAAATAAAATGTTTTATGACTTTATTTGGCAAGGACATGTTAAAATTAAGTCTTCAGTTGTTGTTATAAACTACGCTGAGGGTGGCTTGCAAATGATAAATATTTCTGCCTTTATCATGGCATTAAAAATGCCATGGTTTAAAAGAAGAATCTCAAATGCCCGTAAGAAAAGTATTCTTTACGATAAAATGGATATGAAAAAAAATTTTTTCACTGCGGAAACCATTACTTTCAAATTGATAAACTTGCAAAAGAAACAAACAATATTTTTTGGAAGGACACCTTTACAGCCTTACCACGATATATAGAATTAATTCCAATCGAAAATCATTTTTTCGGAAAAAATCCTTTATTTTATAACAATATTGGTTCAAAAAGCTTATATTTTAAATCGTGGTTCGATGCTGTTGTTTATAACATAGAACATCTAATAGCATCTGAAGGAAAGTTTTTATCTTATAATGAATTTATTAATACGATATACAATTTTCAATATAAAATCTTAATTTTCAACGGTAAATTTTACCAGGAAAGCAATTCCTTTTATAAATATAATATATTTTTGCATATCAGACAGGATTATCTACTGTTTACACCGGTGCTAGAAAACCCTGTCTTACAACGCCCGTTTAACTCACAACGGGTGAAAAATGTCCATCGGTAAAAATGTTGTGAGCAACTTCCGTTCCTCGTTGTGAGCACCCATCTATGACGAGTGACACGATAAACAAGGTGAGTTTTTTCATAATTTTTGAAGATTACAGACATTTATGTATTTATAACGAGGCTATGGTGTTCACAACGAGGATTAAAGCAAAAAAGGGTATATCTTCGTTTCTATAAAGACTTTCATATAATATTTTACGCTGAAGACTTGTGGGCATCTGTTTTAGGTTAGAATGCACAAAACGTCACCAGAATCGACGTTTTCAATGTTAAATTAGGTCCAAAGAGAAGTTGTCTCCAGTTTTCCAGCTACACCGAGTGACTGCGTCGCACGGTATTTCCATCAAATTGTCCACCAACAGGCAATATCTTTACATGTGCATACTCGGAAAACACATCGCGAGCTAACAGCATTTCGATATTTTTACATAAATGTCTGTAATCTTCAAAAATTATGAAAAACTCACCTTGTTTATCGTGTCACACGTCAAAGATGGGTGCTCACAACGAGGAACGGAAGTTGCTCACAACATTTTTACCGATGGACATTTTTCACTCGTTGTGAGTAAAACGGGCGTGTCTTACACCCCATGTTAAACAAGTCGCGTGTTTTAAATGACGTCATTTCCGCGTGCCTTTTATGAATGATTTGCGTTCATATGATGACGTCATATTTTACGGTATGAATGAAGTTGTAATTTCATACGCTACTATAAGAAACAAGAGCCAGGTCAACATGGCCATCCCCCGGTGAATGTGTTTGCTTATTGGAAGAATGTAAATGTTCTGGAGCAGAATAATTCAAATTTAAGTGGTCTTTTAGTAATGAAAACTGATGGCTGAAGTGATTACAGATTTCAGACCTATGTGAATACTAATCGCTGAAAATAACAAAGGACAATGACTGCAGGGTAGGTTATCAGTCTTGTGTGCTGCACCCCTCCTCAGTAAAATCTTTCCACCTATGAAGTTTCAAGTTGAAACCTCAAATACTTTTTGAGATAAGTTCCCGACAAAATAATATGAAAAAAGAACAAAGGGCAATAACTCAAACATTACGAAAAGAAAAGTTATCATTCTTGCGCACAGCATTCCTCCTCAATAAGATCCACCTATGACATTTCATGTTGTCATCTCAAACACTTTTTAAGTTATGCTCCACTCAGATGAAAAATTAAGTATGAAAAATAACAAAGGACAATAACTAAAATATTATGAAAGGAAAAGTTATCATACTTGTGCACTGCACACCTCCTAAGTGAGATCTATGCACCTATGAAGTTTCATGTTGATATCTCAAAGGCTTTTTTAGTTATGCTCTGGACAAAAATTAATTTTGAAAAATAACAAAGGGCAATAATATTATTATTGTGCAGTGCACTCCTCCTTAATGAAGTCTATCCACTTATGAAGTTTTCAACTGATACCTCAAATACTTTTTGAGATATGCTCCGGACAAATATGTCGGACGGAAGGACGGACGGACGAACGGATTGAAGGACGGACGGTTGGACGGACGAAGACTATTTCTATATCCCCTGCCGACTTCCGGATAAAAAGTGCGTAATGAGAGTATCAATTTTCGTGAAATCTGAAAATAATTGATATGTAATATGCAAGAAAAAAAGTCAAATACAGACGGAAATATCTAGCTATCGGGTAAATCTTTAGCGGAAACTCGGCAGAGCCTCGTTACCGCCATAAACAGTTACCCTCGAGCTAGATATTCCGGTCTGTACTAGCAGCCAGTGTAAGATTCTTATAATCTTTAAAATCCCACAGAAAAACATTGGCCCAGATATACCGCTATACTTTAAAGATATTATATCGGACATAAATGGAGCAAAACATTTCTATAAAAAACAAAACAAAGCCCACGAGTATCGAATATTGTAGAACAATATTTATCTAGCTTTTAGTGAAAATGAATGGAAAATTATACTTGAAATGCCTTTTAGAATTACAAAATGTGCCAAGTTGCAATGGTTAGAAACAAGAATTTTACACAGGATTATTGGAACCAATCATCTGTTAAGTAAAAATTAAGTATAAAGAAAATCCTTTATGTTCTTTTTGTAGTTATGATGTTGAAAGCATTGAGCATCTATTTTGGTGGTTGTGTCCCATTGTCAAGTCAAAAAATTATAAATTATTTTTTTATAATAAATGAAGAACCTTTTTTATCTTTGTGTATAAAAAATGATGTTTGGCTATATTGCAAAAGATTATCTACCTAGCGCAAAAACTTATTTTTAGTATACTTTAAAATGTATGTTTATCGGTGTAAAATGATTGATCTTTCTTTATCGATGATTGCAGCTAAAAACTTTATAACACAACAGCTCAAGACTGATAAAGAGGTAGCAATCATAATATATTACCAAAGTTGATAAAATTTGGGGTCTTTTTAGAAAATTAATGTCTTTATTTTGAAAAGAAAATGTCAGCTGAGAAAATCTTATTTCTACACTGAAAAGTATTGTTTTGAGTTTGTGTAATTAAAAAATAATTCAAGCCAAAATAGCATGCATTATATTTTATATAATGTTGATGCTTTTGAAACTATTTTTTTTTAAAAATACGGTTATGAGTGCAAGTGTGAATGCATGTGTCGTCCTTGTCTCTTTGTGTTTTTGTGTTTGTTATCTTTTGTGTGTGTGTTTTTTTGGGGTTTTTTTAATTTTTTTTTGTAATTGTTATTTTTCTTCTTTTTTTCACTACATTGGTTTCACATCTAATATACTCGTTTCTTTGCATGAAAAAAAATTGTAAAACCACTGTGGCATTTGCTTCGACCCACAACTGGTTGTGTTACGAAACGAATAAATTGGGTTACCCCATGTGGGGCTTGCAAAGAACATCATTTATTATGATACATCTTTAAATATACACCTGTATAAAAAATACATTGGAAAGACAGTCTACTCACCATACAACCAGAATGAACTATATCAAAACATGAAAACTGATTAAATAATTTTAATGAATAAATAATGCGAATTTCAAAATTTCAAGTTATCTTGTTATATTAAGTTTAAAGAACTTTAAGGGTTTAAAATATTGATAGATTTAAAAACTGAATAAACAACGGGTCAAATTTTGACCACGCTTCATTATTTGATTTACTTTAGTAAAGCACTACTTACATCACTTAACACCTAACGAAAATTTTAATTATTCATCCCTAAAAATGTATTGTTAGGAAAGTCTTAGCTATATTAACGTCTTATTTCCTATCTTTTGTGTCCAATAATTATGATGTTTTTCCTGGTCATAACGGCGCTTATTTGATTTGTAAACAGCACGGGAATAGCAAAATATGCAAGTCTCACTTTCGAGACCAATGATTAAAACCGACGGAGAGTAACCTTCATCCAATATTTCTATTTAATTAATTTCTTATTTTTAAATTATGCAATGTAAGGTGCGATATTGTGTTGACCAATATTCCAAAGGCTCAACAAAAGTTATATTATTTCGGCATACTTTATATATTTTTAATAAATGATTTTTAATGCGTATGCTCAATTGTCTGCTGTTTGACCTTTAAGGGTGACCTTAATATCAGTCCAGCACAACAAAGGTATTGGTATTCATGTTGTTTTGTTGATATTAACAGGAGGCTTTATTTAGAGAAATACTGCTACCTTAGGATAAGATTGATACAGCAGGCATAAAATTGTGCAAGGGAAACCTTAGCATTAGCAGGAAGGTCGGCGATTCTTTTTTTGTATATTACCTTGTTAAAATGAATATTAAACCAAGCTAAAAACAAAAGTAAGGCACAATGGATTTATCAGGAGTATAGCTTCTTTTTCATTTGAAATGACAAAAAAATTAAACATTTGAAACATAGTTTTTTTCGCTCGTCTACTTACAGAGGTTGTATTATTTTCCCTTGAATATGTTGATATACACGCCGGAGATATATTAATTGTTTGATTGTAACAACTTACTTGTTCTGTAATTTCCTTCTTTTCTTCACTGTGATATTTTCCTCTTTCATGTGCCTCTTTCGTTGGACCAATTTCTTTCAAAGACCGTTGCGTGATCGCTGTCTTGTCATATTCTTCATCTTGAAACCAATCACTGCCTTCCTTATATTCTAAATATACAAATGTAATTTGAAATCTCAACATCACCACTCTTAATTGTTTGCATCATATTGTTCTGTCCATTCAGGTCTACCTCTGTTCAAATTTTTAAAAGAAAAATATAATGTCACTTCAAAAGAACACTGTACTTATCGCCACAGCCAAGCTCACCTTTCTCTTATATTTCAAAGTCATTATAGTTAAAAGTCAAAGAAAAAGAATATTGCTTTCAAGAATCACCTACCCCCCCCCCCCCCCAAAAAAAAAAAAAAAGAAAAAAAAAGAAACAATAAATAAATAAATGAATCTTGGAAGCAATGCCATTTAGTCATTGATCAGTTTCAATCGGTACTGTTATAAACTTTGTCATAAGTACTTTTCAATTTCAGATAAATTAAAAAAGTCCATTTTATTGAATAAAAACAAAACCTTTTGAAGCAAAATTAAAACTTGAACATGACGGTCAGGGTCACTTTGACATTATAGTCAAACTAGAAAAATTAATTTTCTTAATAATATTGTTTATCGAAGTGCGTGTATAAATAAAACAGTAAACAAGATAAAATTATCACAATTAGGGCAAAATTTGATAAATTAATATGGTCCTGACGGCAAAATTTTAGGATATTAGTATAAATCAAATCTGTAAATAGATAATTAAAATTTAAGCAAAATTTAATAGTTTTTAAAAATACTTTGCGTGTAAGAACGAATCATATTAATTTTGTGAATATATAATATTATTTAATTTTACCCATGATATATGGTGCTATATCAGTCAAATATATTTCATATTTTTTTAAAATAAATATGAAATATAAATATGAAAGTGGGCGGAGTCAAAACTCATATTTATTTTAAGGGACTTCTTTCGCCGTTTTGTTTGAAAAATTTGATAAATACAAAACAACTCAGCATGATAAAATGCAACATATTTTCATGTTTCGTGAAAATATATGCCATATTTCACGCAAACGAAAAAATATCCTCTTAATATCACGACAATGTAAGCAAATGTTAATTTATTTCATGATCAATGTCATGGTCATTTAAATTATCAATGTCAGAATTGAAATTATATCCACATATTGGTTTTGTCATTTTTCTTTTGAAGACGAAAAATAATTTGTTAAATCCATACAGTACGAAACAACGTTTAAGACAATTTTAGCAAATTTTGTCCCTTAATGTCAATGTCAAATAACTGTCAAAATCAGTTTTGTCCTTTAGACTGTTGCATTCTGCCCAAGAATTAAGACAATCAATTTATTACTTACAAAGTTTTAGCAAATAATTGCAAACACTTTGAGATAACAATGATTTAACGTTTAAGACCATATATGATTCAAGTTCAAATAAAGTTTAATAATTAAAAGCGTTATCCTAAAATTAGTTGTCTCAAAAATGTCCAATCATTTGTTAAAACCGATAAAAATAAAAGTAAACAAGCAAAATTCAAAATTTGACTATCAAGTTAATAGTCATATATGACTTTAGTCATGATCCATTTGATCTTCTTGGAGGAGGAAGAAACCAATCAGTCATAAACAACAAGCCACGTGTTAGCAAAGTTAAATAAAGTTCAAATTTAAACCTACAAGATCAATATTATTTATCAATCAACGTCAAGTTCATTCTGATTTACTTAAAGTTCTTGTGCAAAAGAATGCTATGTCAAGACAAGAAGACAACCGATCAAAAAGAAAAAATATGGCAAATGCTAGCGGCCACGACGAGAACGACGCTTTGAATATAGTTAAAACTCGAAAATTTAATTTTAAAAACTAGAATTAGAATTAAAAAACTTACCATCTGTTTCGCAATTCACATTTGTCGAGCAACTTCCTTGAATCGATAAATGTGGGGCATGGAATTCTGATTCTAGTTCTGATGTCAGTAATTGTAGAGAAGTACGAAGCTCATTGTTGCAGTCTCCCTCGAAAGATTTGTTACTGCCAGACATTAGGTTTTGAGCTGTTAACGATAATATAAGCCCCCTGCCTTTATTGAGTGGTTGCACGTTATCCTTTTGCTTTGATAAGTCGATGTTGACTTCGGATAAAAATCTATCGACGGATGAGACTAAAATTAACAAGAAAGATAGGTCCAACTATTAATTGTGGTACACAAAACATTTGTCTAATAACTTGTACATATATTTGCAACTTAAGTGTAACATATGTGTCATTAAATATAATACTAAACATATTTAGTAATATATCTTGAATGTTAAGATTGAATATATTAATCTTTATACTTGCGCAATCTCCCAAAATTGCAGTTAAATGCAAACAATGATGACTTATAGAAAAGTATCGTATGGAGTTGTCCTGAATCGATACATTTCAGGTTTTCTAACAAAACAAAAAACACGAAACAAGAACAACAAACAAAAAAATACGGGTGTTCAATTTTTTGTCATTTTATGAGAACATAGTTTCTTACTTGATTTATCCAAAACATTCCAAAACTCGTCTTTATAGATCATAGTTTGAAAGCATGACTTTCCTCCATTGACACACTCTGTTAATGATTCATTTAAATCTGTAAGATGGTTGTCTATTTGTCCATTAATATGTTCCCTTAACAAGGCGGCAAGCGATTTAAAATTACTACATCTTATTTGTAGTTGTATGCATTTATGTTTTGCGCTTATGATTTTCCATCCTTTTGAAAGAAATATCTGATATGTTTTATTGACTGCCGCTCTGAGTCCAATATATGAATTGGGTGGTATGGTGGATTTGAGTCCATTGTCCTCATTTATGACTTCTTCAAACAACTGTTGTAAAACATAAGACATGTTTTCTTCTTCTTCGTCATTGACATTTTTTAAAACAAGAACAATATTGACTCCTGTAGTAAGAAATAAAGTATAAGAGAGTTAATGGTATATAAGTCTAATAAGTTTGAAAAGAAATGTATAGATAATGATGACACACATACATTTTCATGAAATGTGTTATTCATGTTATCCTTTAAGTAGGAGTTTTTATGAAAAGAAAGTATTTCACTTTAATAGATTGAATGTTAACATACATTTTTTCATTGTTAAAATAATCAAATTACTGTATTAAGTGGAAATTTATGCGTACAAATATTTTGCGAAAGTCAAAAAGTAAACTCTTTGCGTGCGGAAGTATTTGCAAAAATATGATTTTTTTAAATTTAATACTGTTTAATACTGTTTTTCTGATATCATTCATAAAGCAGGTAAATGTTAAGAATATGACGTAATTGTATTCATTCTGTTCAGTAATTCAATACTTTATTATTTAAATAATCATTTGAAATATATATTGAAAAAAATCGCATTTCCACGTCGCAATTGTTTTTCACTTATACAGTCCAGATAATGAAAAGTATTTTCTAAAATAAAATGAATAATTTATAATTTATAAAAGATTGTATTTAATTAGTTTTTCTTTGTGACATATTTTCGCTAAAGCTAGAACTTTTTTTCTGACATGTAATCACAAAAAAAAGACAAGACTTAGTGTAAAAATTGGCCATTACCAGGAACAACATTGTTCCTTGTTGAATCGATTCCTGAACTTGCTGTTTGGTCGAACTTGTTGCTAAGTTCCTCAAGTTTTTCTAAAACTGTAAAAAAAGATACGTTAGCATAAACGTAAGCATGTGTTATCATATACTGACTGTATTTGTATTTTATATTTTAACAATGTGCGCTGCAAGTTATTTCTTTAAGCAAAGTATGTGAAAAAAAACGCATCATGTCGTATGACAGTGTATTCATTAACATAAAAACACTTTTTTGATTTTAATCGGTCATTAAGGTTTGGAAGAAAATGATTCTTTATATAGTATTTAATGGATTAAGCGACGTACCATGTTCCAACTGTTCACGGATGTCCAATTCCATCAAATAAAACTTACGCATTTCTTTCAGCGATTCGTCAATCGAAAGAGGTCCACTTTTTAAATTGTTGATGATTGTGTCAAGCTCTAGCTTCAAATCGTTGGCATCGAGTTTCTCCAAGATTCTACCAATGATCACTTGTATCGTTACACAGTAGCTTTCAAACTTCTGATCTGTGATTTCGGCGTCGTTCATGTGACAGAGATCATTCCGTATTGTTCGCAAATTTTCTATATCCAACCAATCTAAACTAGTCAAATCACAGTATGAAGTAAGAACGTGACAGTAAAGTGATAAATCCCAGTTAGAAAGCACTGTAGCACCGGTGTTTGGAAATAGGACTTTATACTTCTCCTTCGAAAGGTTTGACGTAATTATCATTTGCTTTTTACTGTTCAAAAATGATGCAAGTGTCCATTCGTTTGGTTGAGGATCCCTTGGTTTAAGATCTTCCACACGCTTTAATAGAAGATGATGACATGCTTTTGTTCCACCTTTACTAAGCATGAGGCACAGTCTGCAATGTTTTTCAGTGCCGGTCGTTGACATATTGGCATAGTCTGAATTTTAAATAAAAACGGAAATAAGGGTTAAATTTAGACATGTAAAGGGCTCCTTTTGAGAACTACTTTGAAAATGTGAAGATGCATGTCTGGCATTTTTTATTGTATTCGTGCACAGCAAATAATATGCCTCTTAATTGAAGGCACCTGCTTTTATATAACAAGTTTACATGTAAATCTTAGAAATTGACTTAACGTGGAAAACAACAACATATTTACAAGCTTGTATCTTTCATTTTATATAATGCATAAGCAAGTTTGCACACTTATAGATATCTATCTGTATCTGAAATATACAAATGAAATCAAAAACGCTAATACAGAAAATACATTTTAAGAAAACGTGTTTCCACGTATTTACGAACTACCGAAATGTACGGACAGGTATAATACACGGCGCCTTTTCCTATTTAAAAAAAAAAATGAAGGAAAACACAGCGTCCCTTCTTATTTTTTTTATATAAAAAGTCGAATAATTTTGGAATCAAATGAAAGATTACTCCATAATCTTTCAATGAATGTCCCAGAAATACAAACGAATGAAATAGATGTGACTGTATTAAAATTTTTGTTACAAAATTCATCCTTTTTTCCTCTGAAAATCACACTCTCAAAATCAATAAGAAAAACACGGTGTCCCCTTCACACTTTTTTTTATTTCGTAATTAATTGCGTGATGATGAAAATATTACAAACCATTTATTGAACGTTAACTAATAGTAAGAAAAAAACAATATATATGAGCGTAAATTAATAATAAAAATATTTGCTTCCGCATCCATTTTCAAAAAAAAAATCCGAAAAAGTTGTCTCTGTTATATAACACATTTGTAAAATTTAAGTAAACAGAATAAATGTTCCTAAACAAAATATTGTTTGGCTATTTAAAGTAGGGTTTTTATCCGTTTAGACATGGATGTGTGCATGCGCCACTCGCTTTAAGGCAATTTATTGCCTTTTTATTTCGTACAAGCATTTTGGAAGTATTCTTTTTTAAAATAAAAACATTTTTTTTTCATCTGATATATAGCTTTATACACATTTAAAATACAAGTGTACGTTTATGTATTTATAAAGACGAGAGCAAATATAAGTTATTTTAATCGCCGTATGAACACATCTGCGGATGTTTCTAAATTCAAAATTTCACCAGTTTCGTGTTAAATGTTGAATTCTGCTTTAGCCGGTGCTAGGGGGCGTGGACGGTAACTTGCACTTTCCAGTACCGTCCAGGCTCAATCAAACCGAGCTTGCAACATTTTCAATTCTGTTGTGTTGGAATTTCTTTAGGGATTCTGTTTTACTGTATTTGATAAGTTTTTTTTTATCTTCTAGGTTTCTATCGCCTGTAGTCAAATGCACATTTGAGCCATTTGTCAGAGAGAAAACGACCAGTAAAGTTCTACATAAAACTGGTTAAACCATTAAGGGCGATTGAATAATTCTTAATAAATCTACATTCATACGTTTTAAATTTATTTAAAAATTACTTGTACTATTATCGCCAAATTCCACACAGTACAAATGTCCAGTTGCATTGATGATTTGTGATTGCAATTTTAATACATTTATTGATGTCATCATGTGCAGTTTGAAAGTTTCATACAATTACGAGACAATGTTTTCAACTGCTTTTAACTAAGTATATCTTACGATGGACCATTGGCCTCAACGCGCTTACATGATGACAGCCTTGCCATTTGTGTGAAAACAGTGAAAGCTAGCGTTTATTACAAGACATTGAACATTGTTTAATATCTAGGTCATATTACGTCAAACATCTGTTCCACGCCAGAATGTGAAAGCTGTATATAAAAAGCCATATAATGTTACTTCAACTAAGTCTTGGTAAGCTAATACCAAACTTCATTCTTACAACATGGCTTAAATTACATGGTTGTACATCAAAAGACAAGAAAGTAGGTCACTTTGTCTAAATCTAAGTCAAGTGATATCAAAGTCCTAATAATATCTGTATCCATTCACATAGTCAAAATTGCATAGCTTTATATAAAAGGACAAGAAAGTAGGTCACTTTGTCTAAATCTAAGTCAGCTGATATCAAAGTCCTAATAATATCTGTATCCATAGTCAAAATTTCATAGCTTTATATAAAAGGACAAGAAAGTAGGTAACATCATCGAAATCTAGGTCAGCTTAGATCAAGATTAAAACTTACATCTAAAACACACCATAGGGAACGTGTTACAGTATAGAATTTTAAAGATGGAGGATTATTTGTGGGGAGGACAGGTAGGTGGTTTTTATTCCGGCCCATACTACAAGTAGTTTAGTTTCTAAAATATGTTTTTGTGCTTTGCTTGTAAGGAACAGAATCCGGTATCTAGTCATATTTTTCTCCAGACCCTGCACCGCAGATTTATCTCTATATTGTCTCATTAATATGCAGATTTTACAGTTTGAAAATTTGAATCGAGAGACCAACGCATTTTTCTCCCATCCCGACATAATTTATGCATGCCCTGAAAAAGAAAATCTGCACAACGTTAGTCTTTTATGTTAGAAAACGTTTATAAAAGTAAATGACCAGTTAAACCTATTTTCCTGTTAGTTCAATGCGTTTGAAAAATAAACTACGTTACAGTATAGATCGATGTGATTTGTGCAGGGTTACAGCATAGACCTAGCGATTTTTATCCGATTTTGTTACAGTTTTACCCCGATTTCGGTTACAGTTTAGACTTAAATATTTTCTATATATGCTAAGTAAAATGTATAAATGTTACATAAACTTTTAAATCTCTGTGAGCTTATTGGCCCGATGGCTATTCGTCTGTCTGTCGTACGCATGTGTGTGCAATCTCATCCGCTCAGTAACTACTTGACTAAAAGTATGAAATTTACATAACTTTCTACCGAGGTTGTTTAAATAGTTTTGGTTGCAATCGGGGATACGAAAACCCCAAAGCATAGATTTTGAAAAAAGGCAATTAAGGTTTAAAGATCCTTCTCATCTCGAACCAAAGCATTCAAATCAAATTATGATATGACGTCATTTCGAACGCTTCTTTGTTGAAGTAACGGTTATTTTGTCATTATTAATTAAAAACCGTTTTGTTTTTATTTTAATTCAGACATCCTGTATAGAAGTTTTCATGTTTCTGAAAAAGAAAATAATATTGAAAGTTATAGAGTATAAATTAAGGTCAGACAATTACAGTATCTTCTCCAGTTAGCCTAATGGAGTTACATATTATGATATGTATATACGTTATAATAGTGGCAGAGTCGGGATAAGGCCGTCGACTTCAAATTATCTTTCCTTTACTGCTGTTGAAATCCCATCATGACTTTGGATTCTTTGTATGTGACGAATCTATCAAGCTAATTTACTGAAGGTCGGTGGTTCTAGTCAGGTGCCCGCTCGTGTCTAAAATGTTTCACAAAGGGTATCTGGTGCATTTCTTTACACTAAAGCAGGAATGTTTTCACATGACCTCAGTGTCGTTGAAACTTAAAATCCAAGAAAGCCAAACGTAACAAACCCTTTTTAAATACTTACAAAATACATTATTGTAGAAGGAAATCTAACTTAAAATGAAATTCAAGGTTGCAGTATTTCTCACTTAAATACTGTTTAATCACCCTTAGGGTATTACCTGCTTTTTAATTCTGTCTTTTGACAGCTAATCTGTGGTATGCAGGCTTCATAACCTCCGATCCCCTCTCAAAATTTCATTTTATTTAGTTTCACTCATTTTCTTTTGGTTTAGGGCACACGCAATTTTTAACCTGGGGGTAATATGCCGCTTTTCATGGAATGGCAAAAACGTGTCACATTGGAAGTTTCATGATAACCGCCATATGAACACATCCACAAATGTTAAAAAAAAATCTCAAGTTAACCAGTTAATGTTTAATGTGAATTCTGCTGAAGCTGGTGCTAGGAGGCTTGGACGGTAGGTAGCTTGCAGTTACCACTACCGTCCATGAACAGGTTCATTCAAATTGAGCATGCAACATTTTCATGTTTTCCGTGTTTAACTTCTGTTAAGGATTCTTTTATCTCTATTTTATTACTTATAGGCATTATTATAATGTGTAATAAATCAAGCAATAATCTTTCATACAATTTGATAAAAGTTACTGTTGTTGTCGTGTAAACAGTCCTTACTTAAGACATTGCTTATTCTGCAACAAAAGTCTCAATTTGAAACTTAAAGTAAAGAAAATAGCAAATTATAACTTTTCTGCTGAGGAAAAAAAGGTAATTCAACCATTCAAGAATGTATTCAATAGAATGGTATGAGTTATTTCATAAAAAAAAATTGATACACGCACTTTGTTTGACATTTAGCAAGTATATAATCTGGGTTTTATTTAAACTGTAACAAAATTGGGAACAACTTCGGTTCATGACCTATAAATAATATTATGCTTCAATTATCAAAGCTCTAAGCCTTGTACCTCGCGACAAGATTTGTTTAGGTTTCTTCTACACATGTATGTGCATAATGAAAACCATTGATCCGGGGCGCGGCCAATTTTGACCCCAGGGATATAATTTAAACAATCATGGTAGAGGTTAACTTTACAATAGTTCATGCAAAACTAACTTCTAGCTTTTGTCAACTCTGCAAAAAAAATTTTTTTTAGCTTTTACTGTAAACATTTAAGGGGCGTCCAATATACAATATATTCGTAGACTGTGCTTATATTTTTTTGTTAGGTAAACATTATTCATAAAAATTACATGACCGGAAACGCAATTTAATATACAATTGTACATATAATTCCAATCGCGTATGAGGAACTGTCATTTAACGGCGCAAAAGGCAATGCCCACCGACTGTCAGCGTCCTAGGTAACGATGGTGACGTCAGCGACGTCACTGGGGTTATTTTTATTTCTGACGTGTCCTGTATCGCCCATAACTTCTCAAAGTAGCGTCCGTTACATTTAAAGCATCTCTGATATCGATATATCCACTTATTTAATATCTTTTCTTACCACGAAAGTCATAGGGTGCTAAAGTAGTCTATTGTTGATATGGAAAATCAACGGTTGCCATGTCACGTCAATGGTTGCTATGACAAATCACTGCATGTTTAAAACGTCATCGGGTGCTAAGAAGTCCATGGGTGCATTGGAATGTCAATGGTTGCAATGACAGTTATTAATTGCTATTTTAAATCACTAGTTGCTATGAAAGTTGTTGGTTGCTGTAGAAAGTCACCGGTTGCTATTGCAAATCAATTAATGATATGGTAAGTCATTAGTTGCTATGGCAAATCACTGGATGGCAAGGAAAGTCATTGGGTGCTAAAGAAGTATATGGTTGCAGTGGAAAATCAATAGTTTATATATTAGTCACTTGTTGCTTTGGGAAGTCACTTGTTGCTATGGAAGTTTATGGTTGCTTTTGAAAGACACTGGTTGTTATTGTAGTCAATGGTTGGTATGAAAAGTCAATAGTTGCTGTAGAGAACCACTGGTTGCCATGTAAAGTCAATGGTAGCCTCGGAAGGCACTGATTGCTATGGAAAGTCAATTGTTGCTATGGAAAGTAAATGATTGCTTTGAAAAATCAATGGTTTATATGACAAGCATTGGGCGCTTAAGATGTCTATGGTTGATATGGTAATCATTGGTTTCTGTGTGAGCCACTTGTTGCTTCAAAAGTCACTGGTTGCTATGGAAGACTATGACTATGGTTGCAACGGAAAGCCATAGGTGACTATGAAAGTCAATGGTTGCTATTTAAATCACTTGTTGCAAAAATGGTCTACATGAAGTCAAGTATATTAATGAAGTAACGCGATGAAGTTCTGGCGAAGCTTATGTCTATGACATATTATCTATGAACAGAGTTATTGCATATGTCAAGTTAATTTCATTCGATATCAAATCATGAATAAACATGTATAACGAAATGAAGCTGTCAATAAACTGGAAGCAGTCTGAAAATTCCTACATTTCAATTTCACAATATAAATCTATCACAAAAATGTTCAATCATTACAAACTGTATTCAGCATCTGTATAATTATAACATTAATATATATATTAAGTTTTACTTGAGATGAATTTTAAGGTTAATTTTTTTATCAGCACCAATAAAATAAAGGTTGCAGTATCTGAGTATTATTGAGAAGTTGTCCGCTACAAAGGTCATGGGTGCGTGCGAAATATCAAAACTATTCAATTCATAAGATTAAATCATTTCTCTTATTATTTCAATGGTAATCTGTTTGAAACTTTCAGAGAGTCACTTAAATAACATATTCATTGTGTAACAAAGAAACTAGTCTGTAAGCTAGAGTTATTCCAAACTTTACTGTATAGCGGACATGATACATGGGACACGTATGTTACTACCAAGTACACAATAAATAACATTAAGTCCAGTCATTTGTACAATTCAACACAAATTACATAGTATTACCTTATTTGTTAAGACAATTTGTTTTTTTGCCAATGACAGAAAAATAAACAACTCAAAAATATTTTATCTTATCTAGATATTAAATGTTCATAATTTTAATTTATATACGCGCCCGTTTTGACGTTGCACTTCATTGGACATTCATAACGTTTATATAATCAATATATGGAGCTAATGTTAATTTATAAAAGATGATTGCCGTATTATAAATTCGTTGTAAAAAATCGTTGCAGGTTATATGACGGTTTATACAAATAGCGCTCGCCTAGCGAATCGGGTCATATATGCACCAAACTATTGATAAAAGGGACAAACATCTAACTGATATTATTATTATAATTATCTACGTCTTATGTGCGTTCAATATATATTTTAATATCAAGGCTCTTTAAAATCATGTTATTATATTCTACAAGTCCGTATAGATCAAAACTATTATAAGAAACAAAACAAAATATATCAACCTTCGTGAGCGAAATTCAAAACCGTAGTGAGATACGTATCTGACAAAGACATGTAATAAGGTAACTACGCAGTTGTTAAAAACAAGGCTGAGGCAATAGATAAACTCAAGGTTTTTTTTTCTTTGTATTGAATTATAGCTTCTTTTTTGTATTGAATTATACCTTTATAAGATCATTGGACTAGTATCAAGTGACATATTTTAACGTTATTCAATGGGATTGGGTTGTATAAGCCGAACACGATAACGTTTACATTAACCCGTCGTACCATTATGATAATATGGGTTGTGCAAGTTATTACATTTTACATTTTATTGCAATAAACGTAGAATAATAAAAGTGGGTATGGACACGTCAATCCGAATAGCGTGGTGGTTATAGCATTCACGCTACGAAGAGTGCATGTTATGAAAATGCGTGTTCCAGTTCAAAACTGCGTTTGTATATCTTTGATAAATTTTTTGTGTGTATGGTTTTTACTTTCAGAACACATTTCATATTCATTTTCATTAACCTGTAATTTAGTAAAGAGTTTGCACATTTTAAAGTTAAACTTATAACGGTTAAGCAAAAGTGTATGTATTTGTTTTTAATAGTCATTGAACAGATTAAAAAGTATTATCAATTCTATTCTATTTGAAACTCCCTTACATTTTTTACTCATTTGTTTTCATGTGTATTTATAAATTTATATCTTTTCATAGCTCATTTATCACCATAACCACGACTTTTGTGTCTCTAACTTCAGCTATAGAAAGCAAATATGTGTTAAAAATATATATATTGGAAGATAAAAAATCCCTTTTCAAGGATTCGAACCATGGTTTATACAAACACGAAACAAATACTCTACTATTACGCTACGTATTACGCTGAACGAATAAAGCAGGAGTAATTGTTAAGGTGGTGAAAGATTTAGACGATATACAGTATGTTTCTATATAAGTATTATCGACACCCCTATTTGTCAATATTGCTAATGAAAGGAATAGCGAATTCAAGCTGTATCTAGCTATTGAGTATTATAACAAAAGGTGTTTCGTGACTGGCTTGAATGAATCATCAAGATAAAATTTCATAATGACCCAAATTATTTTCCTGCTGTCTCACAAAAAGAAAAGCGTAGTTCGGTAGCATAAAGGGACATAGGAAATATTTCACTTATTACAAGCGCACGTGCTACTTTTGCGTACGTCCTTACGTGTTGCGCGTACCCGTCGTAGCTTACACGTGAGGACTAGTGCACGTCAATTATTAGTTTAACGTGCGCATGTGTAAAAAAATACATACACGTTTTACTGATTTATGCTCGTGTAGTAGTCCTTGCGTGTGCCTGTATAAGCCATGTCGTACGCACGCAATAATTTAGCACGTGTGCACACAATGTTTACACGTGTACATGTGTCAACTATCACATGAGGCGTGTCGAAAAAATACTTTGACTGACAAAACATGCACTACTTTTAGCTTTTACTGTCGCATCTAATAACTAATATAATGCAAATGATAGTTACGAGTGCATGTAGGAGTTGATTTCTGTGCACGTAAAAGTTAACACGTATGCAGATTTTTCTTTTAACTGCGTGTACATGCTCTAGTACACATGTGCAAAAGTATTAGCTACACCATGTGTACCTGATACATAAAACATTACCAATGTCCCTTGTATCTCATCGTATACGTATATGTAAAAAGAAAATTAATTTAATACACTTAACGGCTTTTTGTAAAACCGCCTGAATGTTTAAATGAAATTAAAACTATATGTACGGTGTTCTGTTTCGTCCACAAATTTTCGCTAGAAACACGCGATAATTTTCGCATCTAAGGGGCGAAATTTTGTACTAAATTTCGTATGTCCTAAATTTCGCTAGATTCAAATTAATTTCGTTCAATCACATCTTTAGGGTGACAATCCCACGTGACCTATGACATCATAAATGAAATAGAGTGGAATTGCGGAACACATAAACAAAACCATTTCTAATTCATATTTTCAAAGCCAGTTCTCTTATTTCAAAACCAATTTGAAAATGAATGGAGGGCTGTGCAAAGCGAACAATGATAATTCTTTCCCATGTACTTTAGATTCAACCTCAACTTCAACATTCGAACTGTGGTTTTCAAACGATGCAAAATGGTAGTTGGAAATGGTAAGTTTGTGTGCAGCATTCTCGGTGTATATCATTTAGTTACTTTATTGGCCCTCTATTTGTATTTCTACGATTCAGGATATATACGAATTAGCACAAGACATGCATACTACGTCTTGTTATTTGGGGTGACGCTCCAAAACCTATTATTGAATCCCACTCCACCTCCAGATGCTGTGTTCGTGATGACCCTATGTTAGCATGTCGACATATATCAACGCAACATGACGTTAACTATCAATGCTTGATGGAATAATAAAGATATCTGGACAATCTCTGTTTCAAGGTATGCCTACATATATTTTATCCATTATAGAGTTGATGAGAATCGAAAAAATCTATTTCTTCTCGACTAACATAGTTATATCATTGCTTCTTGGTCAAGTATCATCATGTCTTAACATAATGGACACCGTCGGAAAGACCTTATTAATATTCGGTAACTTTATCTCTTCCACCATACAAAAAACAAAATACACGGAATGGTTTATCCTTGAGAGAACATTTCGGCTATACTATTCGATAGACACTTTGAAAGGCCACAATATGCCCTAATCTGTACTGCATTGTGTACATGCGTAGTTATTCATCTAAAGGTCCGTCACCTTGACGTTCTGGCCAACGCTCTCTGAACGTTTCAATCGTTCAATTTTTGAACGTTTTTGAATGACGTTGACACATCTAGTGTGTAATGAACGTGCGTATAACGCAATACTAGCGTGTGTCTAACGCACGAGAAGCGTGAAACAGCGACCAAGTAAGATAAGCCTGAAACCCATAAACGTGTGCTAACGTGCCACTGGTGCGAAACGAACTAATTGTCAACGCCTGATAGCGTCTGATGGCGTGTGTAATTTTTACGGATATAGAACGCTGGAAATTTCTTAGTGAATTCGGTTGTTCTTGTGAGTTTGTAAATTCAGCATTATGTCGCCAAAAAGTAGATTGGGATGAGGGCTTTTCCTACTAGCTACATTGTGTATTTCCAAATCCTTCACGTCTTTATATTCATGATACAGTCCAACACTGTCGTCTTCGTCGGGGTCTTCTTCTCTGTGGATGAATATCGGGGTCTTCTTTGAGAATGAATTCCCTCGATATGTTCAGATAAGTTTAAGTGTAGTACATCTACTTGATGCTTTGCCATAGCAAACATATATAGCATACTTAATCTTTCAGGATCTTCCATTGTAGGCATACTCAAGGATAGCCCAACCCTGTTTTTAACATATGCATAAACGTTCGTGAAACGGTCGAATGACGCGCAAATGACGCTTAATGGACGCCAAAAAGAAGTTCGTTTACTTTTAGTAACAGGTTTTGTGTGCTTGGCTTGAAGACCGTTCAACGGTTGTTGACAGGTCGCCAGTAAGTCGCTCACTGCAATTGAGTAAAAACTGACTAACAATAGCCGAACGTGTGCAACGCTCTGCGAAAGTCAATAAAACGTTCCATGAACGTTCTTAAACGTTCTTCAGTGTTTGGAATTTAATCGTGGAAGAACGCTGGTCTGAGTGAGAAATTTGTGAATGTTCAAATTTTTTTTCCGGACCAGCGATCTACGCCGATTCCCGGCGACTACTGACGTTCACTGGCGCTGGCGTTCACACCGCGTTTTTTTTCTGGCGTTTTCCGAGCAACTATTGGCGACTCAAAACGGTTTCTTAAACGTAATAGTACGCTGACCAGAACGTCAAGGTGTGACGGCCCCATAACTAGCAGATATACCAGATAAATTACGCCAATCAGCGCTTGTTTAACAATCTATTATATTATATACTAGTACGTAAAAAAACTCAACATTAGAAGAATGGCTGGGTACCTTTGAAAATACAATTAACAGACAAATGTACTATTCTGTGTATAAGTATTGTGCATATAAAATAGATAGCTCTGTTAATGAAGTATTTGTATTGGGTTTATTAATTTGCATACTTCATATTACACAATGCATTTTTCTACCTTTTTGTAGGCTGCATAGGCTTCTGTTTGGCTTTTTTCAACTTGGGTGGTTCCAGTATTCCTACTTGAATACTGTTTAATCTTCCTTAGGATATGTTGCCTGCTTTTGTTAAATGTGGCCCCCTTTTTGACGTCATAAATTTGTGATAGTGGTCAGGCTTATAACCCTTCAGATCCCCTTTCAAATTAGCTTTTGATTTAGTTCCCACCCATTGGGTTTTCTTGGGTTTTGGGAGCAAGCTTTTTCTATTTGGGGGAATTAATAAACGGGTTTTATGGAATGGGTCTTACTAGGTCTATTAACGTTCCATGATAAATGCCGTATGAACACACCTAGGATGTTTCTAATTCAAAATTTTCACTTTTATTTTCGTGTTAAATATTGAATTCTGCTTAAGCTGGTGCTAGGGGGGTGGGTGGACGGTAAACTTGCACTTTCCATACCGTCCATGAACAGGCTCAATCAAAACCGAGCGAAGCAACATTTTCAATTTTGTCGTGTTGAACTTTCTTTAGGGATTCTTTATTTCTCTATTCTACTTACTATAATTCATGGCAGTATAATAGTAATTTTTGTACAGGCGTCGACATCGCATTTGTCAGATGCACACAATCAAAAGCATTTTGACAACTTTAAAAGGTATATTTTTCGGTTAACAACAAATGTAAATATGATTGGACGGCGTTTTTTAATACCTGTATTTTTTGATACGACGTTTTTCGTGTCCAGGCCTAGAATTGTCCGCTTTAACATTCGAAAAAGTGAGGTCTTTTGTCCGTTTCAAAGATAGACACAATAGCACACTTGTCAAATTGTGTCCATCTTTATTGTAGTGTCATATACGACATTCAAGCGGCCGCTAGCATATTTATATGACTGCTCAACTGTCAGTTATTTAGATACCAGTACTCTTCGGAGGTCTGTACTGGTACATTCGGATGTACATCTTGAAATGATGTAATTTTAAGGAAGGCCATATATTTTTCAAATGGTCATAAGCAGCATAATACTTTATGGTAACAAACCTCTTGGTAAATCCTAATTCTTTTATTTGGGGAATATTAATTTTCGGCGGAGAAAATTTTCGTTAGTTCACATAACTTATTACAATTTACCCATTAATAATTTTTATAATGAACGTTAGTTCTAAAAATTAAATTTTTACAACTACAAACCCCATGACCTTTTTGGTGGGTTTTAAAATTTTCATTAAAATTGCAATTTTTGTTTGAATTAAAAAAAACGGGTTTTTTTTTTCTCCCTTTTTAAATTATTGCAGAATTTTGTAAAAGTCATTTGATTTTTCCCCCGGTGTTTACTAAGATTCGAGGCTTTTTTGGGAAGTTTTTGTTTTACAAAACTTAAAATTAAAAACATTAAATATGTGTTTTAATTTTAAATACTTAAAAAACGGCAAAAAGAAATTAAATGGAAAATAAAGTTATGAGGATGAATTGGGGGGTCAGCCCAAGTTCTAGAAAAATTTGCCCCCTTGAATCCCGGGGTTTTTGGTAGTTTGGTGTACCCAAAACATGAAGCTTTAATAAATTTCACCCCCTAAGATGCCGTTTGCCCTTTGAAAAAAATTTTTGTGGTAAGTTTGCATATATTATTTGGAAACTAAATGCCGCCCTTCGAGTAATGAGTGATGACTTACTGCATAACTCTATCGTTCATGTCATTAACAAACAAAATGTTTTGAAGCATACGTTATTAAGGAAACGAGTTCATCTTTATTAAAACTTTATCAGTATGATGTTAAATTCGTTTTTAATTATTATAAATGAGCTGAAAAATGGCAGTAATGCAATTGCCACCGATCCGAAATTAGGCATTATCATTAGAATCGCTTAATTTCTTTTTCAGTCAATTTCAGGGTTTAAAAAAGTGCTGTGATATTTCGGTTGTTCTCAGCGGCAAGGGTAAAACCTCTTGCTTGATTTTCCCTTTCAAGCACGGTATAATTAAGTTAACATAACATTCTTAACTTTTTTATCAATTTTCGTAGTAAAAAAGGAAAAGATAGAATTGAGTATGCGACAGAGAACTAAATAAAATTGTATGACACAGTCACAATCTTTCCTCGTTTTTTCCATAATATAAAATGTCGGTAGTTTTATTAAAATGATATTTTTATAACACATTCCCGAAAAGTAGAGGGCTCTAAGCCTAGGCTAGATTCTTTAGTCCGGTTTCTACAACGCAAAATATGATAAAAAAGTCAATATTTGATATTACTTATATTATTAATATAATGCTTAAGAGAGTGTACCGGTGTTTTATAACAAATTCCCGAAAAGTAAGAGGACTCTAAGGGCGCCAATCGATTGGTAAATCCTTCAAATCTCGAAAACCCGATGAAGGGTTATTTTTGGAAAATTGGAAGGTTTCAACTATTGGAGATAGTTTACAGCCTTATTGCCAGGTATAGATCGTCACGAATTTGTTGAAAATGCAAGGGGACCCTACTGACATCCGAGTGGTTGGCCAAAAAAATTGTTTTAAACCAGGAATTTGTATTTATATAACAGACATCTATTTTAATTATTGGGCCTTGTGTTCATCGGTCGGTCTTGGCGTCCAAAATATTGAGACTAAAAATTGTTAGATTTTAAAAGTAAAAACAAATCGCGATTAGAACCCCTCTGCTTTTCGAGAATTGGGGACAACCCGTTATAAAATGGCCATTTTTTTATAGATTTAAAAGCTTACCGACTTCACATGTCTAGTAACAAATTTTAATAGCCTTTTCCTTTTTCGTTTCAGTATTGGGTATTTTTTAATTGTAATGGGGTTCTTTGTCCGAATTCTCAATTTTTAGTCCGGTTTCTAGACAACGCAAAATGTGATAAAAAGAATCAATATTTGATTTACTTATATTATTATATAACATGCTTTAAGAGGGTACCGGTTTTTTCTAAAAAACGAAAATGAAAGGCGGGTACTTTGATAGGGAAAAATAATAGAAAAGGTAACCCTTTTCCGCTAAGAAACCGAAAGTTAAAGTGTAGTTATGTTTATTTTAAAATGAATTTATTTTTGGGACTTATTTATTTTATATTTTTACGTAGATAATTTAAAATTAAACTACATGTTATAACAATGTAAAATCTTGGGGTTTCATTTCGCCAACAATTTTCATGCTGAGGCGGTGGTGGGTTGGGCGAAAACCCTTCTCGACTTTTGTGTAGTAATTAAATTGTTAAATTGCCAAGGTATTGAACGAATTTTAAAAATTCCTTAAAGAAAGACATAGTTCAACATTTCTTGTTTTTTCCATGGTACTCGCTTTTACACTGACATACCAGCTTTTTATTCAAGTAGAATGAAACATACATAAGATTTCTTGTATGTCGTCTATTTGTTTTTCAGCGGAGAAATGACCTTAGTTGCATGTAAAAAGAGGGTATTTTTTTAATATTTTGCAAAGAGTGTACCGATTGGGAGTGAGCAACCTGTCTAATTTATATGGTCAAGATCAGGCTTTTCCCATAACTGAAGATTTTTCCGCCACAACGTAATTGTTAAAAAAAAGAGCACATTGTTAATTTGTTTTCTTATTTTTTCTATTCAAACATAAAGAGGTCAAAGGAGGGATTTATATGATCTTGTTTGTCCTTCTATTTCAAATTGACCTATTAAAATTGTTATTAGCGATAGAGATCTAGATGATTTCTTTCATTAACAAACAGGTTTGATCGTTTAATTATTAGGATCTTACCCGAGAGTCTTTTCACATTAATTGTTTCTGTTTAGGATTTAAATGAAAATTTGTATTACCATATTTCAACAGGTACGTAAAAAATCAATACAGAACGACACCCATCAAAGAGTTTTTAATCGCATGAAGAGATAAATTGAATTTTCATATGTTAACAACAGCAGAAAACAATATAAAAAAGAAAATTTGTACTCACTAGTTTCTTTTTCTTTTTTTTTTTTTCAATTACTTTCCATGAATTCAACTTGTGGAAATGGGTGATCAAAATTTCTTTGAATCATGCGCAGATAATGAAGTCATTCCCATAAAATTCGTTTCAAAATTATTAAATTAGGCCTCGAGGGAATGTTTCCATTTATTAGGTTTTGATATAGTGAATGCTTAACGTTAAAACATAACTTTTATATACTTAACTGTCTAAAGAAGCATTTTACACTTTAACTATATTAATTATGCGCATAATATTTAATATGTTCTGCGTTTGACAATTATGACAGAACAATTTTTGTTCTCTGGCGAACACTTAAGCACAAAAAGGGCATTATTTTTTAATAATTTTTCTGTCACTCACAAACCTATACAGTATTTATATACTGTCATCTTGAAACCGAGTGCATATACTGTAGACGGACCGACAGCAAAGTTTAAAAAAGAGTCATGACATTTTGAAACATTTGAAGGATTTGACTGATTTGCATTTGGAGCAATTTACTGTATTATGACCACAATAAAAAAATTTGTCTATTGAAAAGATTTTATTGGTTAATGCTTTTAATAATCATCATAATTATGTGATTTCTTTAAAAGAAATCATATGTAATTGCAATCTTTTAATTCAAAGAACTTAATCGAGCTCATGTTAAAGAAAGGAACATATTTCACATGTATATAGGGTATGTAATATATCATTTTTCATCAAGAGGTTCAGAGTTTTGTTTATTTTTAAGTTATTGTCCTCAGTCAATCAACTATTGCCCAACCTGCTATGTTTCCGGGTTAATTATTAAAATACCTGGATTTTTGGCCGATGGTTTATTTTCAGAATATTCAGGTTAATATTAATGTCAAGAAGAGAGGAAATCAAATGTATTTCGTGTTTGCTGACTGAATAATAAAGAAAATTGGAACTGTTTCTCTTTGTTTGGGTCAAAAACAAAGTACCTAATATACATAAAACGCGTCAATTCATCAACATTAAATTCATCAAAGCAGCAAAAAGGAAGCCTTGTATGATTTTTAAGACAATCACGGATGATGCTATTTTCGCAATTCTCCTCATGCATGTGGATGGTTATGTGGCAAATTAGAGAAAGAAATTTTTTTCACTTGATATTCGAAATATTCCGGCCGTTCTTTCGTTAAACATTTATCCTAGAGGAATACGCTTGGAGAACGGCAAATACTTGAATGGCATGAATTATAAGAATATAACAGTTGTCATAAGTACAAATGTACTTATCAATGTCACATTAAAAATATGTATAAAGAACGTAAAACAAACAATTATTTCATACTTTAAGTTACAAAAAGGTAATTTATAATGCGTATGCAATGTGATAAAAAAAATACATATAGCTATATAATTATATTACGGTGCGTAATTTATAAAGAGATATTGAATTTTTGAATTTATACATTGAATTTGTTGAATATCAAAGAACTTGTGTCGCGCTCGATAATATCTGTTTAGTTCATATTTTGTGTTTAAATTGAAATTGGTCTATTTTTCAAGTATAAAGTTATAAACATAATAACATTTGAAAATGATTTTCATTTCATAGTTGTTATGCTTCAACAATCCCGAATGTAATATTTTAGTGTCATATTTCAAGTATTTAGTTTTTCAATTAAATAGAGTGTTCTTGGGTAGTTTATAAAAAGCTCCCCGAAAATTAAAGCGGAAATGATTTTTTTAGAGTTTTTTGTCTGGTTATAAAAGTATAATTTAAAAGATAAAATGGGTTTTTTAAAAGTAACTTTTTTCTTTTTTTGTTTTAAATTTTAAAACTTTAAATTTTAAAACAATTTAAAATTTTTATTTACACAATTACCCCGTGTACCGTTTTTGATTTTGTTAAGGGTTTTTTACTGTTTAAAATTTTAGCTGATACTTTTTTAAGGATTTTTTTGATACTGGATTTTGGGTACGGTTAAAACCCGTGGGAAGGGGAAAATGAAGCAAATTTGGGGTTTTAAAACAAAAAAAAACTGCTGCAAAGGTATTTTAAATTAAAAATACATTTTTAAAAAAATTGTTTGCCCTTTTCAAAAAAAGGCATAAAAGTGAAAGAAAAAAAGTCCATTTAAAACAAAGAAAATAATTTTAAAAAGATATTCTTTTTTCCCCCCTTTTTCCTTTAAAAGAAATTTTCAAAATTTTATCAGAATCCTCTTTACCTATTGATCGTAAAGGGAATAAATGAATTTGAAAAACTCTCTGAAACTCCAGCAGTTTGGGGGGATTTGAAAACTGGTTTTTAAATTTTAAAACTGTGGGCAAAGGTTTTATATTCGTTAAAGTTTTATGTTAAATTTTTTCCCATTAAAGTCCCAAAAAGCTTTTAAAAATTTTAATATATTTTTTCATCCCAAAATTTTATCATTTTACTTCCCAACCCTTTTGGGCCCCCTTTTATTTATTTCTACTTCATTGATTTTAAATTTCACTAAAAGCATGTGGGATATTTTGAAAAATTTGAAAGGCGGGAAGCCCCGGGTTTTTGAAAGTAAAAAAATTATTTGAAAACGCATAAAATTTTTGTATTTTCGGGAAATTTGGGAAAAAGTTTTGATGCTGTTCAAATTTTTTTTATTTTGTCATTCATCATTTTTTATTGGTATTCCCGTTTTTGTCCCATTTGAAAGAAATTTTTATAGCGGAGGGGCCCCGATTTTTTGAAAGCTAAATAAACCGTATTTTGAAAGCGGCATAAATTTTGTGTTTTACAGAACCCTCTGTCCAGGTCCAAGTATTTTTCTCCACAGGGTACCATCAGAAACCTCCTTATTTTGGTGAGGACACGTAACACAGAAGGGTTAGCCCCAAAATCAAAATTTTCCTGTTTCGGCCCCATAAGACCCTTATTGTTAGGTGCGCCGTAAAACCTCAACAAAAAATTATTTTTAGAAGAAAATCTGCTTTGTTAATTTACAGACGCCACAATTAAGTTTTTGTGGTGGCAGTGTATGTAAACTTTGTCCCTCTTCTGTCACATATTTGTTTAGACCCTTTAAAAAGGAGATTATATTTGAAGAGATTGTTTTTGGTGCATCCAGAAGTTTTAACAATATTTTAACTACTTATAAATTGCCTAATGGACCTCTAAAAAGTTTTATACAAATTATACATTTGAATGAAAATGGCATCGACCCAGAGGGTCACTAATTTAATATCGACTTGTATTGTAAAAATGTATTCTCGAAAACAACAATGCACAATGCTAGACAATAAGCGGGCGTTGAGCATTTGTTGTCCTCAAACAAAGGTTATATCACATACCTGTGAGTCAAATATGGTTCCCACTCATACGAAATGCTATTTTATTATTATTATTATTATTATTATTATTATTATTATTATTTTTTATTCTCATTATTATTATTATTTTTATTATATTGATGATAATTATTTTAATCGTACTAAATGTTAGAATCTATTATATATATTTTAGATCTGGTTTGTGTAAGGGAAAGCACATCTGTATTTGTTTTTCTGAAAAATAAATGAACTACTTCTTGTTGCATATCGCATTATCATTTGGACTCCGTATTATTTTTAAAAAGACTCATGGATGTTAAAACTATAAAAAATATAATAAAAATTTCTAAATATTCTATAATTAATAATTTAAATAGAAAGTATCAAAATTGTGGTATGAAGGTCTAATACTAATTTTTTATTGTTTGTTTGTTTGTTATTATATATATAGTGTGAATTGATTTAAACTTGATTTTAAAGTGATATTTTATTTTTACCAATTTATTATTTAACTATGATAAAAAAGTACAATTATGTGAATGTAAAAACACATTTATATAAGCTACTGGCAAAGAATATTTGATTTATTAAGCTGAATAGACATTAGGTTCTAATTATTATAGAATGGATGTTTGCATGGATATATGGATGCATGCGTGTTAGATGATACATGCATGTGAGCTGGGTGAGTGGATGGGTGAGTTGACTGCTGGATGTATGCATTTGTAGATGGGTATATGTATGGGTAGATGATTGCAGAAATCATGCATCGATGCTTAAACTGGTTAGGATTTAGATGGATGAATGGGTGTATGGATTGTTTTCTCTTGTCACAATGCGCTAAGAATGTTATACGTTCAGTAAT
Organism: Ruditapes philippinarum; assembly: GCF_026571515.1. NCBI lineage: Eukaryota > Metazoa > Mollusca > Bivalvia > Venerida > Veneridae > Ruditapes > Ruditapes philippinarum. The sequence goes on along the minus strand of NW_026863396.1, from coordinate 335 downwards.
TAGGGAGCAGGACGTAAGTGGTTGCATCACGTTGGTTCAGGGGTGAAAAATTGTTGGGAAATTGACAAAATGGCTATGAGTCATGAAAATTTAAGCATTGCACGTATTTTCTAAGGTAACTGGTTAATTGTATTATTCTTATTTTTAAATATGTTTCATTTCTTAAGGCATGTTTATGGCCTTTTATTCAGGTTAAAGTTTTAAGCTCCTAGCTTCTGATTTCACAAAGTTAATGAAAATTTTAAACTATGCGATACACCCTAAGATATCAAGGAGAATGTGTACAGTATTTAAAGAATAAAAGAAAAAAAAATAAAATCAGTTTCACAGCTTTA
>NW_026863395.1:0-25169 GCF_026571515.1 Ruditapes philippinarum | reverse complement strand
CCGACATTGTGTTCCCAGTAGATGGTTTTAACAAATCGTATTCAATGTTTCATGAACCATAACAATCCTTAAATTCTTCACAGGTAACAGTTTCTTAAACTTGATAATCGAATCCAAATCAATTAAGGTAAGCCCACGAATGTTGTGATGATTGTTCTATATAGACTGTTTTAAAGTTTTAAAGTTTATTACATTTTCTTTTCCAAAATATTCCTTGTCACTCAATAAACAACTTGATTATTATTGTTCTTTAATTGAAGCTATATAAATATACATACACAAACTAAGCAAGATATAATAATTGACTTACAAAGAAGTCGATGCTTATATATCGATTTGGTTGAAGTCTTAATATCTAAAGCTAAATATATCAGTCTTGTCGATAAAACATGCAATTAATTAAGAGACCAATTTATAAATCATCCATAAACATTATGATTAATGACTAGCTAAAATTAGAAATAGAAATGCCATTTGATGTTGTAATAATGTATTTTCTATTAGCATGTAAATATTGCATCATTTTGCCAAGTAAACACAGTCTGCCAGCTATATACATAAGAATAATGAAGACAAAAATCATTACCGCAAATAATAAGGCATAATTAATCAATATGTTGAAGTGATAAAATTTATGAATTATCAGCAGTTCCAACAGCTTTAACATTAAGATGATAGACTTAAATAATAACGCTGAAAATACAGATCTTCTTCAAAGAGTATTGAAGTACAACCAAGACAAAGAGCAAAATGAAGACTTACCGGTGCTAGGGTCGTGAGGGACGTTGCACTTGTTTATTATTTCTCATGTACAGACTCAATCAAACAGAGACTTCAATTTTCATGTAATTTTGTTGTGATTAATGCTTCCGAGGGATCACTTTGTTTCCAAACTGTTTTACAAGTGCTGGGGGTTGGGTGGGGGGATATGGACAGTAGATTGCAGTTTTAACTTCTTCCATAATATAGATTCAATCAAGCAAATCCTTTTGGATTTGGGGCATTCTTTATATGTTTTGTTTTCTATGCTTCAAGTTGTTTGATTTATATAATGATCATAAAGTGTGACGTATAGCCGGTGCTAGGTGGTCAATTCAAATTCAATTCAATATTTTATTAGGCATATAAACATTATATACAGTTTTTTGCCTAAATGAATATATTAAGCGGCAACAAATATCATGAGAAGAGTATGTTATATACAAAGAATAATGATAAATGTCAATTATAATATATATGTATATGGAAACACTCATATTTATACATTTCAATTCGATAGCACATTATTTGCAAGTGACTACTACATTGTCCGATAAAATATTCCGATTACTGGGTCGTATAATTATAAACATGTATAATACAAGATCGGTACATGTTATCAGGCCACACAAACAAAATTATGTGCTTTACATGCCAAAAAAAAAGTAATAAGTATTACATTTGAACTAATATATATCTAATCAGTAAACGCAGTGCGTTTTATATTTGCTAAATATATAAATTTTGCTAACTTTTTTAAAACATTCGACTGTTGTGTAGTTAACAAAGTTTTAAATTTCTGAGACGTTGGCCAATGGCAATAATATTTAGGGAGACATGCATTTCTTATATCTCGATAATGCGGGCACACAAGAACAAAAAACAAAATGATATTCATTTTCAATAGCATTCATTTTACAATATATACATTTTCTATCTTCTCTTACAACATTTCTGAAACGACCTTCTTCAATTGCAAGTCTATGGCATGAACATCTTAATCTAGTCAATGCAATACGATAAACATCAGTTTTGACACACGTCAAATATTTTTCAAATCCAATGCAATCTTTTATAATTTTATAGGTACTCAGTTTTGGCATTGTATCAATCATTGAGTATAAATACTGATAATATTGACTATACAATATTTCGATGACAGCATTCAATTGATATTGAGAAATGGTAATACAATTCCATAAATAAGCACAACCTAAGTTTTCTAGTAATGATTTAACAAATAATGCCCAAGAATCCTTAACATTGTTATGCTTACTATCTATAAAACTTTTTTGCACCATTGTATTTGGAGAATTCACAATTTTACACCAATATTTAAGAATACGTTCTTTCCTAATTATATCTAATGGTACTTTACCAAGTTCAGCATATACAGTAATGTTAGTGGTTTGCTGTCTAACATGCAATATCTGTTTCAGAAATCTTATGTACACTTTTTCAATATCAGGGGCTTTATGGAATCCCCATATTTCACATCCATAGTTTAAAATTGGCAAAATCATTGCATCAAACAATTTCAACTTTTCTGAGACAGCTAAAGATACAACATCAAATAATGAGTTAAGAGTAAATAGGGCACGTAGTGCTTGCCCAGATAAAGTTTTTTGAGCATTATAAAACTTTCCATTACTTGATAACATTACACCTAGATAACAAAATTTATTGACAACATTAAGTTTAACATTATCGTAATAAACATCAATATTTTCACGTCTGTTACCAAGTTTACATAGCTACAGTTTTCGACGTATTTACAGTAATGTTCCATTTTAGACAATATACGGACATGTAACTTATTAAACAATGTCTGTAATCCTGTTAAAGAGTAGGAAAACAATACAGTGTCATCTGCAAAAAGAAGCATAAAAATTTGAACTTCATGTAAAGTTACTAGATCGGTGGTATGAATCGTTGCTTAAACTTACCACTACTTTTGTGAACTTAATCAAAGCTAATTTAACAAAACATTTAAAATAATGGAACAACTGTTTTAATTAATACGGGATATGTATATATTAGAAATATTACATTATTAAGGCAGAACACCGCAACAGCATATATAGTTTACATAACAATACATATATATCATATAAACCTATTCAGGTACTAATGGTTTGAGCTACAATAAAAATAACTGATTTCAATAGATAAATGTCGACATGAAAGAAAAGGAATTATAGGGGATAGGTTACAAACTGCTATAATAGAACTTGATTAATATTCGATAGCAGAGTATTCCAAATTCATACACAATTCTCCTGAGAACCTAAAACTGTCGTTTTGGTGCGATTTGTCTATTGCGATCAATATTTTACAACATTCATATTGTTTTATATAAATCATAGCGCTGTATAAGATGTCATTCTTAAGACAATTTCAACAAGTTCCACGCGATATGAAGCATATATCAAAGCAGCATTTAGCAGGCAATACCGTCTAGACCTTATAATTGTTGAAAAGAAATTGTTGGTTTTGATTCATAATCAAACTTTACATTTCAAGATTCGTGTGTCATAGATTTGTGTACCATTTCATGTCGGTCTTGACCAATAACGTATGTGCAAATATTAAGTGTTAAAACATTCCCTCACTCCTTTTTTTAAAAAAAAGGATAATTTATTTTAAGCTTTGAACAAATCAGCCTAAAATCACCAAAAAATACATTGACAAGTAAGTAGTATTATTGTTTTAGTACCAATGCTTTTAGATTGAAAATTTCTTTTATGTTGATATGCATGTATGTGTTAAAAACTAGGAGTTTGTTGAAGTAAATAATCCACACCCTCTTGTAGGATTAATTAAGAAGGATGTACGAAAAAGAAGAATCTATGCTGAAAACCCTTACCATAAAGAATAGCATTAATATACTACAGTAACTGTGTTAATTTAAAAAAGGTATATAAATTCGAATACGATAAGTTTAAACCAAATTCTCCATACTCGTAAAAGCCTTCCTTTGAAATCTAATGGTAATAAGACCTTAGTTATATTTATTTCAATCAGCAACAAGAAAAAGCACATGTTAAGCAAAACAAAACCGTCAGCAACAAGACAGCAAATGCAATATATTAATACAACTTAAACACAAAATAGAAACTATCAAAAATTTTCTCTGAAAAGTATATAGAAAAATAAAAATAAATCATTGAACGTATTTCTTGAATGAAAATTTACGGTTTTGTTTCAAGATCAAGATACACATACCTGCCAGGGCATCAAAGGAACGAGTAAAATTACACCGCGCACATTTTGCTTGCATTTAAGTTTTGATGCTGGCTGCTACGGTGGCACAGAGGTTACATACACAATATTTCTTAAAATAGATCGTGGGGAAGAAATAAAAAAGAGAAGTGCAGTTAAAAAGTATTGTATTTAAAATAAGAGTAATGCAATAAAAAACAAATCGTGCAATCTATCTAGGTTGTGGAAACGACTTACATATCGTTGAAACAAGTTAGCTACGTCGTGAAAACGACTTAACATCTCGTTCCTTCAAAAATTCCTACGAAATGACAAAGACATTTACAGACTATAATGTCCTTGCTTTATCATAAATGGATCATTTACAATCATATTTAAAAATTGATTTAGAAAAGTCTTCTAAAAGTTATTACAGGTATTTTTCTTATCGATAGTAGAACATTTACAATAATTCTTTTTGAACTACTTTCATCATTTTGTCTCGTACTGACATACTTGACGTTACAAACTGCTAGTTACACATTACATTATGAACAGAAGAGCTGCAAATGATAAAAAGGATAGTGAATATCTGGAAAAAGTAGATAATATCAGTAAGTCTATGATACTTTTTACAATATTTGTTCTTTGAAAAATTCAATGTTTTACTACAAAAAGTTAGTCTCAAGAATCTCTCATGGTTTTAAAGTCACATTTTAATAACATATCTTTTATAATTTGTATATAGCATTATTTTGTATGGTCTCCACCAGGAGTAAAATGTTAAAAAGTGATATCACAACAGTTTTTCGAAGAAAATTGTGATGGAAATGTATCAAGTCTAGCTCACTGTAACAGACACGACTAAGATTTTCTACGACTTCAGGTTCAAGGAAATTAGTAATCGTGTACAAAATAAAGGATTTAAAATTAATTTTGATACGCTTTTCAATCTTAGATGTTGTCTTATTTATTATTGAATTGAGTGTCAATACGAGTCATGTTCTAAGTTTGATAAAAGAATCTACTGAACTGCGCACTGGCAGCGTTTCTTTATCAATTTTATCAAATACAATAAGGTATATAAAGGTTTTTAAAGAAGCATATCATGTAACAATCATCTACATGATAATAACATCGTTATTGGCATGTTCATGGTTATCTTTCCTTGTCATAATGTTTCATTTTGATGGTAACATACATATACATGTCGTATTTGCTATGAACAAAACCATGAATGACTGTTAGCATTACACAAAAGACGACATTTTCACTAACTTCAAATAAAGTAAATCATATTCGTATAATTATAAAGATAATTATACAGATTACTTTGTGGTCCTAATGTGCCAGTCGGTCATAGCTGCCTTGTCAAGCATTATGTTGTTGTTTTATTTTAATTAACATCTGTAAACTATTAAATATATTGTATTTACTGAATGTGCGCTCATATGAAACAACGGCATAGTTTAAAAAACCTATCTTTTGGGTCTGAAGGTAAAATGGACACTCGGCAGTTGCCGGCTTTATACTAAGAAAACTATGACTAAACCTTGTTTTGAACATATCTCATTATTGTCGATAATAATTACCTAAACCATAATATCTAGCTTCATTAGCAAGTTTTAAATACAAAAAAGTTGTTGAATTTCAATTTATTCTACATGGAACTGACAAGTAATAGTATTGTATTTCAAATAAGAGAAATTAACTGTCAAAGATGTAGAAAATATTATCGCTTGTAATTAAAAGGGAAATAAAATACAAAATAAATTCTTTAGGGAGACATTTGTTGAGGACAGATAAAATGTTACAGAAAATATTAAAAACTTTAACTGCTTTAAGGCATGGATGTCAAAAAATTATTTGTTCTGATTAAAACAAATTTGAGTAAACTTCAATAATCATGTAAGTAATAATTTTCCAATTGAATCACAAACCTTGTCTTTAATTTAAAGTGTGTTTGGCTTATGGAGAAGAATAGTTAACAGTTTTACCCTACAAATAAGTGCACCTATCTCCTATTGATGCACATGCTGCATTTAAAAAGAAAAATCAATTTGTATAAGCAAAGAAAAAAATATTGACATAATAAAAGAACTGGACTTTTCTTTTTTTGCATATACCTTCATAAACAAAAAGTGTGTAACTCATTACCTTTATACATATATCTATGCTTTGAATACCTTAACAATTTCTAAATGAATATGGTCATTAAAAGGAAAATGATTATATGATATCATGAAGTCTTTCAGCATTTGAATAAGCTCAACAATGTTACCCATTTTAACTTCTTGTATTAATTATATTTTGTATGATCATGAAAACGTAAATGAACAGTCGCGTCGAAATAAAACAAAATGATATATCTAATTCCTCTATTTGTTTTTTTGGAGAAAATATAGAATATAACACAGTCACGTCGATGTTGTTAAATTATTAGACCTGTCTTTATTAATTTGCACAAGGTTTTTGAAAACAGGCTAAATCAAGTCGTCTAGACAATGTTGACAGCCAGGTGTTGCGTGGAAACATCGCACATATCTTAAAGAGCTTGAAAATTGTCTCAAAACTGACATTTTACACAACCTATGATGTTTTGTAATAAATCGGCAATGCCTTATCGATCACAATGTGTTTGCTTATTTAATCAGACAAGTCGCATGTTTTAAATGGCGTCATTCCCATGCGTCTTTTATTAATGAATTGCGTTCCTAGGATGACGTCATTTTGCCGTTATGAAAGAATTTGTGAATTCATACGCTACTACAAGAAATAAGTGCTAAATGAAGATAGTAATTTTCGTAATTCCTTTCCCAAATACGATTAATGTAATATGCAAAAAAAAAAGAAAAAAAAAAAGAATCAAACACCTGCTGTCGTTAAGTATTTTTAAATCCGTATTTGTATATTCCGTTTGAATTTATCTCTGCCTTCGATTGCATTTATTCTTCTTGTTTATGAAGAAATGAATTATGTATTTCCCTATATCAACATTAAACTGTTAGATTGTGGTTTTACATTTCGTATAAGAGACATTTTCTGCTTAAAATATTACAATTTATCATTAACTTAGAAACCAAACACAGAACCTAATACCCTGTTAATACCAGGGGAGGAATTTGCAATTTGATGAGCCTGGATGAAACGATTTATGTTCATTAATTCTTACTTTCATTTATATCAGAAAACTTATTTTGTAGACTAGTTGGCAATTAAACAGATATTTTATAACTGCAACACAAAACCTATATACAGATATAAAATCGTCTTAACGTGCTTTCTCTTAATTAACATAACAAGATGTTGCTGTGTGCAAAACTTCAAAAGGAGTTTTGCCGGAGTTCATTTTGTACTAAAAAGTTTACAAATATACGCACACATTGATTACAATAATGACACCTCTCATATATATCTTTCAGATAGACATGTTAAAATAAAAGAAATTTCGTTATGAGGATTTTTTTTGCGTGTGCACAGATGTGTTTTTTTCCAGACAGACCCGGTCATATAAACACGTGAATAGATAAATCTGTCTACATGCAGACTAAGAAAACATTAAAAGTAATCAGAAATAAAAAAGTAATTTATTTTCTTCATAAATTCTGAGAACACATTTTAATGTTAAATATAAATCTGTTAAATACTTTGTTATCTGCAAAATTGACTTAAAATCGCAATATTTTAAATCTTTATTCCCCACATTTGCAAAAAAAGACGTCACGGTAACGTGGTTTTGCTACACTGATTAAGAAAGTAGGATTGTTATGGTGGCTGATTTGTGCCACGTCGTATTTTTGGTGCGTGGAGCGCCATGCGACAAAATAAAAATACGAAAATGTGATGTTTTGTCGCTCTTACCCTCTTCAGGGCACCAGGCAAAACACGCGGATACGACAAGGTGGTGACAAATGATAGTGACTTTGTCGTACTATCGTGATTTTGCCTGTCGTACGCGAAACGAATGTCGTCACTTTGTCGTTTTTTCGTCTGGCGCTCCGGTGAGCAAAAATATGACATTGCTTAATTCAGCCACAATAGATTGTTGATGTTGGTCACAAGAACAACACCAATTAATTTAAGATATAACGCACATATAGATGAAATATATGCCATGACAAAATGAATGGAAGAATTACCAAGGTCTAAGCTTAGCGGTGAAAGGACAGACATATGTTAAATAACTTTAAGGTAGACTAAAATGTAGCAATTATCGTTTTTTAGAAGTGTCTTACTTGAATACTGTATAATCACCCTTAAGATGTGTTGCCTGCTCTTTAAATTTGTCTTTTGACATCTTATCTGTGATATGCAGGCTTCATAACCTCAGATCGCTTTTCATGGAATGGCATTCCTGTGTCACATTGAAGGTTCCCATGATAACCGCCGTATGAACACATCTGCGGATGTTTCTAAAATTCAAAATTTCACCACATTTTCGTTTAAATGTTGAATTCTGCTTAAGCCCATGCTAGGGGGCGTGGACGGTAACTTGCACTTTCCAGTACAGTCCATGAACAGGCTCAATCAAACCGAACCTGCAACATTTTCAATTGTGTTGTGTTGGACTTTCTTTAGGAATTCTGTTTTTTTCTATTTTCTTATCTGAAAGACAAAAGTCCTAATACGTATTATATTAACTTTCACGACAAAGTCATATCTTTAACCTTGAATAGAAAAAGTCCATTTAATCTATAACTTATGGTGGCTACATGTAAACCTGTTTTAAAATAGTTCCATATTTTTCTTGGATGTATATTATTAACACTGGTACAAGCTCCTTGTGTGTTTGAAGTTAAAACAATTTTTTAATATACTTGGCAATAGACATTGTTAATGAACACTATGAGGTCAAAAGGTAGGCATTGCATGAAATGTGAATAAATGTGAAGTGGTAATATAAGCTATTAGTTTTGTCATTGCTGCAATCATTCAAGATATGAAATATATATTCTAAGACTGTATAAACCTTCGTCATTTAAGATTAAAATACATATGTACTTTATTGTGATTGGAATTTTAGGATGGGGTGTACTATGTATTAGAAGGGAATATTCAAGTAATTGCAAACTTTGGCAATAAGTCTGCAGGGCAGTATCTTTAAGGGCAATGTTTCTTTCAAATGCTTCATAGCCATATTAAATGGTTTCGTGCCATAAATGCCCTTAATTCTTAAATTAATTCCAAACGTTCTCAGTTTGCATTTTGTTCATATATTACATGATATTTACTATGTAAAATCATATTCATAAAATCATATTCAATTCTCATTGCCGCTGAGCCAATAAAAAGGTTTGATAGAATACTAGATTATTGATGAAAATACCGCATATCACTAGAATGTAAGATTAAAGTCACACACTCAATTCACATCACGTATGCATTGTTCAGCTTCAAAGGAAAAAAGAGGATTTAAATTTAATTTAAGTTTGCAATTACTTCTTATAGTATAATTTCATTGATCAGTCATATGTGATTTAATGAATGATTTACTGACTGTTACACTAAACATGTTGACATACTCAGTTTTAGTTGAGATAAATAAATTAATATCTGATAAAAACACAGCTGTTAATATCCTCTAATATCAGGATAAATTTTATTCATTTTTTTCGCATTAGTGGATGTTTACTTTTTATCATTGACGAATTTTGGTATTGATTGCTGCTTTTGCACATCTTTGCGAAACGGTTAGGCATGTGTAGATGTGTTTACATATATACTATTTGAAAAAGCAAGGGAATAAATTTAATGAGATGAGTATGTTTACAAATATGGTAATAATAATGTCAATGTCTTATTGACAATCATGTCATATATGAAATTTTGTAAGGTATGTTTCGTAGCCGTTTAGAGCCGGAACGCACAGGAAAAAACCGATACTATATCAATTTTAAAGCGCAAAAAAAAAATACGAAAATGGAACTGCAGAAAAAGCGCAAACGCAAAAATACGCTAAAGTAAAATCATGGCAAAGTGTCGTATAGCCGTCCTTATTTTATTTTCTTTCGGATTCGTCCCAACCTTTTTTTCCTCTTACATCTTTTAAAGATAACAAATCAATCTAGCACGCAAGAAAAGGTTCAAGGTTGACACAAACTGACAAATCTTTTGAGCTTTTAAATTAGATATAAGACTGGCACGCAACCGTACCATCACTATTTCCATGTGTCTAACAAACACTTTATGTTCTCAGTTACAATTTGATAATGATGACAATATCTGTGTATTTTCCTACTTCATTATGTATAGAGCATAATGGTCTCGAAATAAATGGAAATTCTTTTTATCAATTATAACGATGGTTATTAGATTGGAATGGAAATTCTTGTTATCAATTATAACGATGATAATTAGGTTGAAATTATACATGTTACAGGAAACGGATGCAAACTTCATTTACAGCTGCACATGCATAAAGATATATACAAAAAATTTGACATCGATAAATGGAAATTAAAATTTGCCTTAATAATTAAAAAATAAATATGAAATCAATTAAGAATGAAATATCAAATTAGTTTAAGATGATATAACCATGCAATGATTTTACTAAAAGGACATTTTCCTTGTCATTTGATATATCCTTTGATAAAGGATGCATTTACGGAATTTATACACACATACTTAAATTTCTCAAAAGGATTGCCAATGTTCAGTGCCTTATTTCTTTTGCATTAAGAAACCAACTATATTTACGCTACAAATGACAAATAAATCATAAAGTGATTTTAGCTATCTCATCTGGTCATTTAAGTATTCATTTTTATAAAACTGCCATAATATGCATTGCCTGTGAGAAGTATGTATAGATAACATAACTCGAACATACATTCTAGTAGTAACAAATGTGCAATAAGGCCAAAACGTCTGAGTTTCATATAATATAAAAATCGTGCATTGTAAAGTCTAAAACATTTTCAAAAGGCTTAATTGCTTCAACATTTTAAAGAACTGCACAGGTTAAAAAGTAATTTAATTTAAAGCGAACATCAAAATTAAAAATGCCGAAAGCAAAAATACGCTAAAGAAAATATGGCAAAGTTTCCCGGAAATAGCGTCATTTTACGTGCGCCCCAATAATTTTAAAAAACAAAATTGACAAAATTCATTACCCCTGAAACGTTTTCTTTTTAAATTGTATAAATAGAAAAATCATATTTTGTGTTAACTTTCATTACAATTTGATTGAACAATTGTGTTTTTTAAATAATGATTATGTGAGCCTCTGTTCAATAAAATCTAGAACTTTATTTGAAAATGATACAATATTAAAGAAAAGAGTTGTGTATACTAAGTATTGTACAACATTGCAATTCTATAGTAGTTCATTCTCAATCAATATTGTAGAATCTCAGTGTACAGTGTACATTATTTTCTTTAATAAAAACGGCTTTTTTAACGCATGAATGCATTTGATATATGTATTATTTAAACATTAAAGCAATATATATTTTTGCTTTTCATTTAATGTGAACAACTTTCGATACGAAATTGTGAATTTCCATTAAGTAGAAACAGTGAAAAATATATTTTGCTTAAAACTTCGGAAACACAAAAATCGCTTTTTTGATATTCTTCGTAAGTATATATTTTTTTAACTTACCAAGATCTCTTCAATTATGAAAGTTTCAGATAATTAACAAGTTAATGTTAATGTCTTATTTTTACTGTTGCAATCAATACGAATTAAAATAAATCGTCACACATTTTCAAATCATTCTAATGAACAGGAGTTTCAATAACATTGGTTGTTCTCCAAATTTATATAGAATTGTATTATAGGTCATAGCGTATTCGAGGCCCTATGTAATTGTCTATGTTGATATGTATCTGGAAAAAAAATCAATGGTATGTATTTGATTAAACAACGTACATAATTGAAACAAATACCAGAACAAGCTATATTTTATTATAATGATTGTCATGTAAAAATGATACATGATAGCAAGACCTTGTGCTCAAAATTAGTATATGAAGCATACTATGTGTGTTATCGCATCAATACATTATTAAATTTATATAGTACAATTATAAAAGTGTACATGTTGGGCTGATCTACACTGTTTCTTCAATTCAATTAGTTTAAACAGTATTTTACTTACAAAATGATAATAGGTTATATTACACATAAATGTTTCTATAAGTGGTTCAGCTGTTTTGTTATCAAATATGCTGACAACTCTGTCTACAATGAATGACAATGAAATATCAGGTATTAATGCTTTTATTTCAATGCTTTTTAGTTCAATGTAGGCAATAGCTTGTATCAAGGATGTTCGTTATCTAAAATTTGTAAACAATTACAGAAATGATTTGCTTATTCTCATACTTTCAATAGGGATATTAATAAAGGTTATACGAAGGTATGCAGATGAACTGTTTAGCATTGCTGAATTACAAGAAGTATTACCAGGGGTATTCCATTCTTAAGGTAAGCATACATGTTTGTAATTGCAATAAAAGTAACATTGTCTCTTTCAGCCAAAATTTGTACATTAATCTCGTTTTGTCAATTCAATATTATCATTCCGGCATTTTATGGTATTCCATCTAGGTAGTTTGTAATATATTATTAAATACTGTAGTTCATGACAAATGGTGGACATACATTATGTTATATGCCTAAATATCTGTAGACACGAATATGAACTTGATAATTTAAGATTAAATATATTTCAGAATGTACATGTATACTAGGTCGGAACGTTATGTTTTATTATTAGACCTTTCATTATGATACAAAATAAATATTTGAATACTGTTTCTAGAGGGGGTTTGTAATTAAATTGGCATCACATCGTTTTGTACGTTATTGTGTTAACAACATATTTTCAAAGTGTGAAGAAACGTAATAGGTTAAGCCCATTTATTTAGTTAAACATGACATAAATTCAACCTCATTCGTTTTATTCCGAACTTTAACTTCCTGGTGTAACACCATATATCTGACATCATTCATGTCCAGGAAAAAGGCTAATTTGATTTGCCATGTCACATCATGAATCGTTATGGCTACATCACTTGTTTCCGAACAATATGGTGATAGGGGTGTTAAGAATAGCGTAATAGTCAGTGGTATAGAAGTACATTAGGAGTAAAATACATCATATGTTAGAAAGTAACTTGCAATTCAGAGAAAACAATTCTTTTACAAACCTATTTTGATAACAGTCATTTACATTAATTACAATATTCTATGTTTTCTTAATGTAGGGTTTTATCCGCACTTATGTATGTTTATGCGAATAGTCGAACGATATTCGTTTTCAAGTAATCATGTTCCAGTTGTACATTGTTAAGCTTTTCTATAAACATAATATGCGAAATTATATATATATATATCTTTTTAGTCGAGTACTTATGGTAAATATTGACGACTAAAGTAACAGATGTGCTATAATTAGAGCATCTTCTAACATATGTGCTTAGTTAATACTATAGTTACCGTGTCGTTGAAGTTTATTCGTCATTTTTTATCTACTAGATCATCTAACTTTGAGTCAGACAGACGTTGTATTTTGTTTAGAGCTTTTTGCCGTTGGAATGTAAAAATGAAATTTTCTTTTGGTTTATACAGAATTTATGTTAGTTCAATTGTGCAGGAAGCTATAAACGCACTTTCAAATCCGTTCCTGGAACCAACCAGTACTGAGCAATGAGTTTAAAGTTTCTTGCTCAAGGAAACAACGACTTGCCCCTGTCAGGGTTTGAACCCATGCGGCTAGCGATCATTAGATTACTAGTCCGAAGCGTTAACCACTCGGCCATGCCGCCACTTAAAATTTTCTTTTGGGTCGGAAGATAACATGGGCACTAGGCCGTTGTCCGGTTTGTACTAAAAACTATGACTACACATGGTTTTTGAACAGTTCTAATTATTGAATATATATTACTGATTTGAATGAATTGTTAACCATCATTACTTAAAGCATAATGACTAGCTTAATGTCTAGATTCATTAGCAAGTTTTAATTACAGGCTAGGTGACTGAATTTCAATTTATTCTTACATGAAACTGTCAAGTAATGGTATTGCATTTCAAATAAGAGAAATTAACTGTCAAATGCTGTCAAAAGTATTTCCGCTAGTTATTAAATTGGAAATAAGATATCAAATAAATTCTTAAGGGATATATTTGTTAAATCTTAACGTTGAGCACAGATGTAACAGAGAAATATTGATAATTTTAAACATATTACGGAATGGTTCTGATTAAACTAAATTTGAGTTAACATAGATAATCAAGTAGATCTAAGTTATAACATGAAATTGATAATTACATAATAACAAATCTTGCCTTTTAATAAAAAATAATGCATTTTGCTTATGCGAGAAAAATCTGTTTCCGTTTTAAAATATGTTCTATTAATGTTCAGATTGCATTTTCAAAGAAAATTTTCAATTTGTGTAAGCAAAGAAAAGATATTGTAAAAAAATAAAATGCATACTCTTAACCTAAATATCATCAGAAAAGAAGAAAAGAAAACAGAAAAAACTATTACTTTGTTTGCATATATCATCGTCATTTAAAAGTGTTTTATACATTATCATAATACATATATATGTTCGAATGCCTAGGCTATTTCTTTATGAATTTGGTCATGAAAGGAATATGATCATATGATATCACAAAGCCTGTTAGCATTTAAATAAACTAGTTATACATTCTAACTTGTTGTTGTATATATATTTCATTTGTATGATCATGAAAACATAACTGAACAGTTGCACATACATGTAATGATATATCTAATTCACGCCTCTATTTCTTTCCAGAAAATATATAACAGTACACAGTCACGTCGATGTTGTTAAATTATTATACCTGTCAATATTAATTTGCACTTATTGTTTAAAAACAGGCTAATCAAGTTGTCTACACAATGTTGACAGTCAGGTGTCGAAACATCGCACATATCTCAAAGAGCTTGAAAATTGTCTCAAAACTGACATTTTATACAACACTATGATGTTTTGTAATATACCGGCAATACTTTACCGATCATCAATATTTGAAGCATTATTAATTATATAATAATATATGTCGCACTTATTTACTTATTTACAAGACCTGTATCTTCCCATACCTACATTCCATTTGAAAAGAACAAAACGAATTACAAAAATGAATAATGATTAAAATGCAAATACAAATCTCATGATATCTCTTTTTCTAAAATCCTCAAAATGAATGCCATGATATTAGTAGACACGGTACAAAAATGAAACCATTAGTCGTCTATGCTTACAATTTTTAAGAGTATAGGTCTAGACATAGACATGTCAAAAACAAACAAAGTTGTGTACAGCAAAGTGAATAATCTTTGTAAAATATATTGCAATAAATGTTGAGCCATAAACTATTCAATACAATTATGTTTAAATTAATTCTGGAATTTCTTGTTCCATTATATTAGATAGGCAAGTTTCAATTAATACTTTTTTCTTTGAAACCTTAGATACTATTCATTACAATTCATTGATTATAATGTTATCAAGTCACGATTCCAACATTATTTCAAGGGGACCCTTTTAATTTGTCACGTTCGTGATATTTCAAATTTAACTGGAAATGACATTAATTTTATATCAATATTATTTTTTTAATAGGCGAACTAAAGCGAAATAATGTATGCAGACTTTCTGCAATTTCCTTCATATGAAAGTTGATATGGGAATAGCTTAATTAAATCTGGCAATACTGAAATACTACGAATGTTAATCTTTATTATTTTTGACAGTTAAACAAACAAACTATTGTAACATATAGTACGATATCGACATCAGTGAAATACAGGTTGAAACAATAAAACTGAATACCTTTCACTTAATGTTTTGTTGTCTTTTTAAGAAAAATAAATAAATTTATCCAAGTTAATGGGAACAGTTTGTAAATTTGTAAAGTTCTTAATGTCAAAACACTATGTAAATACAAATAAATATTAAGTAGACTTTTTAGACTTTTATTAAACCTAACATCGTAGCCTTTTCGTTTAAAATGATATTTGAACTCCTGATTAACACTGAATTCAATGGAATACATACATTGATATGTCTATGATTCTTTTGCAAACAAAAAAATACACTGAAAAAAGATATTCATGATGATGTGTACAACTGTTTAACAATGAAATTACACGGAAGCAGGCTTTGTTACGTTTCACTAACATCATGTAACTATTGTTTTATTATAAAAAAATACCCCACACATCAATACAAATTAATGTTCAAGACAGCTATATCATTGTTGATGAAACAGCTAAGATACAATGATATTATCATGTGTCACATTATATAATATAATACATCAAAGGAAAACAAATACATCAAAGGAAAACATTTGCTAACGCTTAGCGTATTTGTCAATACCAATATGTAATGATACTTGATAAGGTGGTATAAATACAGTAAGATATTTTTACAAAGTGCAAAAATATATGATGGCAAAATTACGATTATGAGTGACGCACGCTGATAAAAAGCTATTGACTTACCACTGACGAAACCCACATACTTTGATATAAATCAACTTCCATTATTAGCATTTCTTAATTATCTCATTTAGTTAACGAGTGTTTGCATTACAATATATGCATAATAGCACGATATGATGGTATCTATATTTAGAGTAGAAAACAAACCTTTGAGATTGTAAACTAATGTAATTGCAACCTAAAATACTTATAAATGTTAGATAGGTGATGATTCTAAGGATGAAATTTATTTATATAATCTATTTACTGAAATGAAAGTTTAGTAACGATTCCAATTTATTAGGCGCGAATTTTGTACAAGCACTATTACGCAGTTTTTACAGTTGTTCCACACGATAAAAATGATATATCACATTACACTGAAAAATGTTGTGGACTCGCTTTAATTGCACTTATTCATGGACCATTGGTAAGTGGTAGCTACCATCCACGTTCTTTTGCAAAGACTTAAGTTACACATGACAATACTTAAATATGGAATGGAAATTAGAAACATCAACAGATCTATGCTTTTATACAGCTATAATCATTGAACCTTCAATGTGGCAGTTTCGTGCAGTTCCATAACAAAAAATGGTCCAAAAGTCAATAAAATCATGTGCCCAATACAATAGAAATTTGCAAGAGAATCAGAGCATATCACAGACAGACGTCCAATAACAAGCTGAAACTTTAAATCAAGCACTTTTGTTTCATTTGAAATACGATTCATTGTTTATATTTTCATAGCTTATATTATAATTATATTATACACATGTACGATTAGATGAGTATTTTTCACTATGTCTATAAATGTAATTTGCTTAATTTGCGTAATCAGTCAGTGAAAATTGTAGATATAATGCCCTTCTTTTTTTAATTGAAATCGTACTTTTCTGTTTTAAATGAGTACAATATCATTAAAGCTATTTAAAACTTAAACACTGGACAATTATTGTTAAAATGAAAGCTATCTGACAGTGACGCACACATTATGAAAATTTTGCTGATCGCGTCTCATTCTCTAAAAAAATATTTCTACAGAACATTTTGTTAATTAATATATCTATATATTTAGAATTTTCTTAAAGAATAAAAAATTGATTTTTATAAAACTCACACAAAGATTGCATTATATCAACGTATGGTATTTACTGAACAAACATTATTTCAGCATATTTGCACCGAAATAATTATGATATACGCATATTGTTCATGTAATTATGGTAACATTAATGAAGCGTACTGAAGAGTATTGTTTTTTCCAAAAGCATTTTTAAAATGGAGCTTCAATAAATTGAATATCATAGATTGAAATATAGAATACCGAGATCCATACATTGTATAAGACATGTTTGAGTATAACCATGTTTATCGGTAATTCTTCTCTTCATGTGACATTAGAACTGTTGATCTCTTTATACATTGTGGCCATTTTCACAAACATAATACGTACACGTCTCTTCAGTTGTTTGATTCGATTCTCATAATTTCTACGTTAATTTCTTGTTTACGCTAGAATCAGGCAAATGCATGTATGACTTTCTTCCGAAAACTCTAATATATATATATTAAGATGATTTGAGCCTATATCATTGAATACTATTTGTTGTAAAAACCTTTGTGTAACTTAAAAGATAGATGTGATATGTAACAATTAAATATTATATCTTTTATAATTTTTGTGTTAAGATATATGTTATAAAGGTAAATACGAAAGTAAAACATTAAAACATTAAATGTAACTAATTAATTATTTCGTGATAAAGCTGGTAGCATAACACCAACAGCAGTAAAATAACAAACTGGAAAACACGAATAAATTACGATAATTCATAACTGCACAGAATAATCTAGATTTTAACATCCTTTTTAAAATATTATGGATATTTATCTTAATTCTGTTTGAATTATCTGTGCCTCCGATTGCATCTATACTTGTTTATGAACAAATGAATTATGTATTTCCCTATATCATCATTAAACTGTCAGATTGTGGTGTTACGTTTCGTATATGAGACATTTTCTAATTAAAATAATATAATAGAAACCAAACACAGAATTAAATACCAGGGGAGGAATTTGTCTCTTAATGAGGTCGGATGAAAACGATTGATGTTCATGATTGCTTACTGTCAATTATATCAGTTAACTTATGCTGAAGATTAGTTGACTATTAAACAGATATTATCAGAAATTAAAAAAATGGAGAAGAAAATTGTTAAGAATTTTCCTTATAAATTCTGGTGAAATTTTAACATGGTTAATGGATAATATATGATACAAAGATATTTCTAAAGCTATCTCATCTGGTCATTTAAGCATAACTTTTTATAAAACTGCCATAATATGGACTGCCTGTGAGAAGTATGTATAGATAGCATAACTCGAACATACATTATAGTAGTAACAAATGTGCAATAAGGCCAAAACGTCTGAGTTTCATATAGTATAAAAATCGTGCATTGTAAGAGTACTAAACATCTTAGGCTTATTGCTTCAACATCTTAAAGACTGACAGGTTAAGGTAATTTAAAAGAAACCAAAATTTAAATAATGTCCATTTAAAAATACTGTTTACTACCGTATATGTCAACGTTTCCGGAAATGAAGTCATTTTACGTGCGTCAATAAAAATATAAAAGTGATACTTCCTCACTGTAAACAGTTCTTATTTTGGGTGTGTGATAAATAGAATATTATATTTGTGTTGCTTTATTACTTAATTTGATGAACATGTGGTATAAAATAATATTATGTGAGCCTCTGTTCAATAAAAATCCAGAACTTTATTTAAAAATGATACAATATTAAAGAAAAGACTTGTGTATACTAAGTATTGTACAACATTGCCATTCTACAGTACAGTAGAATCCCTACTAAAGACCACCTCAGAATTAAGACCACCCTGCTATTGAGACCAGTTTTTAAAAGAATGGAATTTTCTGTTTTTTATGTCAATGGTTACATGATCCAGAATTAAGACCACCTTGCTTATCCACTTTTAAGACCACCAAATTCAATCCAAATTCTTTATTTTGTTCATTATTTGACCTCACTATTGAGACCACTGACATTAAAATTAACACCTACCTAGATCTTAAATTTGTTGATGTGTTGTTATTATCTGCTTGAATGCTCTTAGGCATGACACTTTAGTTCACAAGGTGTCAAAAACTGTTGTTATTGGGTTATTGTATGAAATAAGGTGAGAAAGTAAATTTTAGAGTGGTTTAATGTTGCTTTAAGCACATTTATTTTGTGAAGAAATAATGTCTTATATGATATGTGATTTACATGTATGTACATCATACAAAAATTAATTTTGAAATCAGAACAAAGAGAATATTTGATATTAAATTTCTTCAGAAATATGTTTTCTTCCCATCAGATGTAACACTATAACATACTTTCATATTGTATTTGCAGGTTAAGATACATATTGTGTGTTCATACACAATGACTAAAATAGACCATGGTCATAAAGTGTGTAAGCAATGATTAGAATATCCACAATTAAGACCACCCCACAATTAAGGCCACTTTGGTCCAGTCCCGATGGTGGTCTTAATCGAGGGTTTTTACTGTAGTTCATTCTCAATCAATATTGTAGAATCTCAGTGTACAGTGAACATTACTTTCTTAAATAAAACGGCTTTTGTAACGCGTGAATGCATTTGATACATGTATTATTTAAACATTAAAGCAATATATATTTTTGCTTTTCATTTAATGTGAACAACTTTCGATACGAAATTGTGAATTTCCATTAAGTAGAAACAGTGAAAAATATATTTTGCTTAAAACTTCGGAAACACAAAATCGCTTTTTTAATATTCCTCGTAAGCATATTTTTTTTTAAACTCACCAAGATGTCTTCAATTATGAATGTTTTAGATAATTAACAATGTCTTATTTTTACAATTGCAATCAATACGAATTAAAACAAATCGTCACACATTTTCAAATCATTCTAATGAACAGGAGTTTCAATTAAATTGGTTGTTCCCCAAATTTATATAGAATTGTATTATAGGTCATAGTGTATTCGAGGCCATATGTAATTGTCTATGATGCTCTGTATCTGACAAAAGAAATTTCAATAGTATGTATTTGATTAAACAACGTACATAATTTAAACAAATACCAGAACAAGCTATATTTTATTATAATGATTGTCATATAAAAATGATACATGATAGCAAGACCTTGTGCTCAAATTTATTTAGTATATTTGTTTGTTTGTTTGTTTCATTTTACGCCTTTTTCCAACAGTATTTCAGTCATATAGGCGGGTAGTTTCCTAACCATCGTTCCTGGAGTATTTAGTATATGAAGCATACTATGTGTGTTATAGCATCAATACATAGTACAATTATAAAAGTGTACATGTTGGGCTGATCTACACTGTTTCTTCAATTCAGTTAGTTTAAACAGTATTTTATTTACAAAATGATAATAGGTTATATTATACATACATGTTTCTATAAGTGGTTCAGCTGTTTTGTACGAAAGACCGGTAGGGCCATTTCGACTTCATGAATTCCCGATTTCATCTTCATGAATTCACATTTTTAACTTCGTGAATTCACGTTTTCAACATACGGAATTCATGAATTCACGATTTCAGCTTCATGAATTCACGATTTCAACTTCATGAATTCACGATTTCAACTTCACGAATTCACGATTTCAACTTCACGAATTCACGATTTCAACTTAACGAATTCACGATTTCAACTTCATGAATTCACGATTTCAACTTCGTGAATTCACGATTTCAACTTCACAAATTCATTTTCGTGAATTCATGATTTCAACTTCATGAATTCACGATTTTAACTTCATGAATTCACGATTTCAACTTCATGAATTCACGATTTTTGTTATCAAATATGCTGACAATTCTGTCTTCCATGAATGACAATGTAATATTAATGCTTTTATTTCAATGCTTTTTTAGTTCATTGTAGGCACTAGCATGTATCAATGATGTTCGTTATCTAAAATTTTGTAAAAAATTACATAAATGATTTTGCTATTTCTCATACTTTCAATAGGGATATCAATAAAGGTTATACGAAGGTATGCAGATGAACTGTTTAGCATTGCTGAATTACAAGAAGTATTACCGGGGGTATTCCATTTTAAGGTAAGCATACATGTTTGTAATCACAATAAAAGTAACAGCCAAAATTTGTACCTTAATCTGGTTTTGTCAATTCAATATTATCATACCGACATTTTATGGTATTTCATCTAGGTAGTAACATAAATATACTGTAATATATTATTAAATACTGTAGGTCATGACAAATGGTGGACATACATTATGTTATATGCCTAAATATATGTAGACACTTATATGAGTTTGATAATTTAAGATTAAATATATTTCAGAATGTACATGTATACTAGGGCGGAACGTTATGTTTTATTATTAGACCTTTCATGTTGATACAAAATAAATATTTGAATACTGTTTCAAGAAGGTTTTGTAATTAAATTGGCTTCACATCGTTTTGTACGTTATTGTGTTAACAACATATTTTCAAAGTGTGAAAAAAACGTAATAGGTTAAGCCCATTTATTTAGTTAAACATGACATAAACTCTACCTCATTCGTTTTATTCCGAACTTTAACTTCCTGGTGTAACACCATATATCTGACATCATTCATGTCCAGGAAAAAGACTAATTTGATTTGCCATGTCACATCATGAATCGTTATGGCTACATCACTTGTTTCCGAACAATATGGTGATAGGGGTGTTAAGAATAGCGTAATAGTCAGTGGTATAGAAGTACATTGCTCAAGGAAACAACGACTTGCCCCTGTCAGGGTTTGAACCCATGCGGCTAGCGATCATTAGATTACTAGTCCGAAGCGTTAACCACTCGGCCATGCCGCCACTTAAAATTTTCTTTTGGGTCGGAAGATAACATGGGCACTAGGCCGTTGTCCGGTTTGTACTAAAAACTATGACTACACATGGTTTTTTGAACAGTTCTAATTATTGAATATATATTACTGATTTGAATGAATTGTTTTAACCATCATTACTTAAAGCATAATGACTAGCTTAATGTCTAGATTCATTAGCAAGTTTTAATTACAGGCTAGGTGACTGAATTTCAATTTATTCTTACATGAAACTGTCAAGTAATGGTATTGCATTTCAAAATAAGAGAAATTAATTGTCAAAATGCTGTCAAAAGTATTTCCGCTAGTTATTAAATTTTTGAAATAAGATATCAAATAAATTCTTAAGGGATATATTTGTTAAATCTTAACGTTGAGCACAGATGTAACAGAGAAATATTGATAATTTTTAAACATATTACGGAATGGTTCTGATTAAAACTAAATTTGAGTTAACATAGATAGCCAAGTAGATCTAAGTTATAACATGAAAATGATAATTACATAATAACAAATCTTGCCTTTTAATAAAATTAATGCATTTTTGCTTATGCGAGAAAAATCTGTTTCCGTTTTAAAATATGTTCTATTAATGTTCAGATTGCATTTTCAAAGAAAATTTTTCAATTGTGTGTAAGCAAACAAAAGATATTGTAAAAATATAAAATGCATACTCTTAACCTAAATATCATCAGAAAAGAAGAAAAGAAAACAGAAAAAACTATTACTTGTTTGCATATATCATCGTCATTTAAAAGTGTTTTATACATTATCATAATACATATATATGTTCGAATGCCTAGGCTATTTCTTTATGAATTTGGTCATGAAAGGAATATGATCATATGATATCACAAAGCCTGATAGCATTTAAATAAACTAGTTATACATTCTAACTTGTTGTTGTATTTATATTTCATTTGTATGATCATGAAAACATAACTGAACAGTTGCACATACATGTTATGATATATCTAATTCACACCTCTATTTATTTCCAGAAAATATATAACAGTACAGAGTCACGTCAATGTTGTTAAATTATTATACCTGTCAATATTAATTTGCTTAATTGTTTAAAAACAGGCTAAATCAAGTTGTCTAGACAATGCTGACAGTCAGGTGTCGAAACATCGCACATATCTCAAAGAGCTTGTTGAAAATTGTCTCAAAACTGACATTTTATACAACACTATGATGTTTTGTAATATACCGGCAAAATACTTTACCGATCATCAATATTTGAAGCATTATTAATTATATAATAATATATGTCGCACTTATTTACTTATTTACAAGACCTGTATCTTCCCATACCTACATTCCATTTGAAAAGAACAAAACGAATTACAAAAATGAATAATGATTAAAATGCAAATACAAATCTCATGATATCTCTTTTTCTAAAATCCTCAAAATGAATGCCATGATATTAGTAGACACGGTACAAAAAACGAAAGCATTAGTCGTCTATGCTTACAATTTTTAAGATTTTAGGTCTAGACATAAACATGTAAAAAACAAACGAAGTTGTGAACAGCAAAATGAATAATCTTTGTGAAATATATTGCAATAAATGATGAGCCATAAAATATTCAATACAATTATGTTTAAATTAATTCTGGAATTTCTTGTTCCATTATATTAGATAGGCAAGTTTCAATTAATACTTTTTTCTTTGAAACCTTAGAATACTATTCATTACAATTCATTGATTATAATGTAATCAAGTCACGATTCCAACATTATTTCAAGAGGACCCTTTTAATTTGTCACGTTCGTGACATTTCAAATTTAAGTGGAAATTACATTAATTTTATATCAATATTTTTTTTATAGGCGAACTAAAGCGAAATAATGTATGCAGACAAAGAATTCCATTTTCTGCAATTTCCTTCATATGAAAGTTGATATGGGAATAGCTTAATTAAATCTGACAATACTGAAATACTACGAAGGTTAATCTCTATTATTTTTGACAGTTAAACAAACAAACTATTGTAACATATAGTACGATAACGACATCAGTGAAATATAGGTTGAAACAATAAAAATGAATACCTTTCACTTAATGTTTTGTTTTCTTTTTAAGAAAAATAGATAAATTTATCCAAGTTAATGGGAACAGTTTGTAAATTTGTAAAGTTCTTGGTGTCAAAACACTATGTAAATACAAAAAAATATTAAGTAGACCTTTTAGACTTTTATTAAGCCTAACATCGTAGCCTTTTCGTTTAAAATGATATTTGAACTTCCGATTTACACGATATCAATGGAATACATACATTGACACGTGTATGATTCTTTTGCAAACGTGAACAAAAATACCCTGAAAAAGGTATTCATGATGATGTGTACAACTGTTTAACAATGAAATTACATGGCATCAGACTTTGTTACGTTTCACTAACATCACTAACTATGGTTTTATTATAACAAAAATGTCCCACATATCAATACAAATAATGTTCTAGACAGCTATATCATCGTTGATGATTCGTGTATCTTATATAAAACAGCAAAGATACAATGATATTATCATGTGTCACACGAATAATATAATACATCAAAGGAAAACAAATACATCAAAGGAAAACATTCGCTATCGCGTGGCGTATTTGTCAATACCAATATGTAATGGTACATGATAAGGTGGTATATATACAGTAGGATATTTTTACAAAGTGCAAAAATATATGATGGCAAAGTTATGATTATGACTGACACACGCCTGATAAAAAAGCTATTATCACTGACGAAACCCACAACTTTGATAAAAATCAACTTCCATTGATTAAAACCCAATTATC